>NC_057814.1:9396496-9696496 GCF_018294505.1 Triticum aestivum
GGGGGGCGACGGCAGCGGGGTGGAGGAGGAAGGGGGCGACAGCCGGCGGGGTGGAGGAGGGAGGGGGCGAAAATGCGGCGGCGGCAGAAGACAGGGCCGGTGCGGGTGAGAGAGAGTTGGAGCAGAGAGAGAGGAGAGTGAGGGGCGGCCTAGTGATAGGATGGCTTTAGCAGTGGCGCATATCTAGGTAACGCGCTGCTGCTAAACGCCCTAGCAGTAGCGCCTTACTATAAAAAGCGCTAGTGCTAAGTGTAAGCATGCAAAAATACATTGTTTGTCAATGCAAAAATACATTGGCCATCAATGATCTTTTTGTGTACAATCTGAATTGTCAATATGAGTCCTCTGCGGTAGGAACCGGAGAAGACTCATATTGCGGCCACAAATTCTACACATAGAGTTCAATGAAGACCAAGTGGTTGTGATAGTTTGAGAAATAACATATTTAAGGTGGTAAACACCCTGTTCGCGGAGCGAGGTGGGACTAAACTTGTGGACTGAACTTAGCAGCAGCGAGCTTTATAGAAATGCGCTACTGCTAACATCTATAGCAGTAGCGCGGTGCGGAATACCGTGCTACTGCTATAACTAGCTTGACGGCGAGGTCATGGCAATTATAGCAGTAGGACGGTTTACAGAGGACGCGCTACTGCTATTTTTCTTTCAGCAGCGTGTTTTTCTGGCACGCGCTGCTATTCAATAGCCGTAGCGCCGTAGTTTGAAGAGCGCTGCTGGTAAGATTTTTTGTATAAGGTTTTTCCTAGTAGTGAGTGACGGCGCGGCCGTTGATCCATCGGTCTTCGCAAAAGAGGGCGCGCTGGCCATTCCCGATCGTCGTTTTTGTGGCGCGCGTTCCTGACGCGAGAATTGCAAGTCAGGGTCGTTCCAGGTCCTCCCGTCCCCGACACGGCTGAGCCAGAGCCAGTGCATGTGCAGGGGGAGTCCGGTGCGCTCGAGGTCATGCACGCCAAGGCCACCAAGCGGGATTGGCTGATAGACGCGCCGCATTACCCTCAGCGCGGCAGTTGCCCACATTGCCCTCAGCGCGGCCTGTCCGGAGGAATCCCCTCTTGATTTTTCCAATAGTTTGAGGGTCTTTTTTGGCGGCACGAGCACAAGGAGCTGGTGGATGGGGATCGCGCTCAGGACGGCTTTAACGAAGGCCAGACGGCTAGCCTTGTTCATGAGCCAAGCCTTCAAGGAGGGAAACTTCCCAGTGACCTTGTCGTCGATGGGCTCGAGCTGGGCGGCGGTGGGCGACGCAACATGAGTGGGATGCCCAAATAGGTGAGCGGGAAATCGACGATGGGGCACCCCAGGTGCTCAATGACATGGACAACATCTTCGGTGCCGCATCATATCAGGACCGCAACACTCTTCCGGATGTTCACCTGCAGTCTAGATGCACGCCCAAAAAGGTCCAGGATTTTCTTCACCGCCATGATATCGCCTGGCAAGGGATGGCAGAGGAGGATTACATCGTCGGCATATAGGGAGATGGGCGGTATGGCGCGGTGTGGGTGAAGCTATTGCATGACACGGAGCTTGATCGCGCGGTGGAAAAGCCTGCCAATCGTGTCGACAGACAAGACGAAGAGCTGTGGGGACATGGAGTCGCCTTGACTCAGCCCACATCTATGCCAGACCGCAAGTGTTGGGGTGTCGTTCAAGAGAATCTTGGTGCTAGCCGACGATATGAGCCGTCAACAGCGGCAGCAATCTTTTCTTCATCTTCAGAGGAGGTCTCATCCTCATCGAACCGGTACCAGCAGTCCTGCGCCGAGTGACCCGGCTTGCCGCAGATCTGGCAACGCACAGCGTCCGGGCGAGATCTAGAAGACCCGCCGCGGCATCCCTTGCTGTTGGTGGAGTTGGGACGTCCGTTGCGGGAGTTGGACCTGCCGTTGCTGCCGCCACCCCCCTGCTTGCCTTTGGAGCGAGGAGGGCCACGATGACGTGAGTAGCTGCCGTGCCCACGCGCCGCGACGTTAGCAAACGACTTGAAGCCGCCAGATCCCTGCTACTGCGCCACCCTTTGATCAAAGTTACTAAGCATTGCAAAGAGCTCATCAAGAGATACCGGGATGATTCGGGCATCGAGGGCGGAGACGAGTGGCTGGTAGTCCATGTCGAGGCCATGCAGGATATAGGTGATGAGTTCATCGTCCTGGAGAGGCTTCCCGGCGGCGGCCAGCTCATCGGCGAAGCCGCGCATCTCGACTGAGCGACTGCGAGAACATCCCCGACAGTGTCGTCTAGAGCTCGCGCGCCGTGGTGATCACGGTCACCTGCACGAGCACCTCCTTGGTGAGGTTGTTCAGCAGGTACCCGAGTACCTGCTGGTCCTCTCGCAACCAAATGGGGTAGAGAGGGTTCGGCTCAGTCGATTCCTTCCCATCTTTGTCTTTGGTGGAGAGGATCCTGGCCTGCTCCGGTGTGGTGCCATCGACGTAGCCGAAGACACCCACGCCCCTCAGCTGCGGCGTGATCTGTGCGTGCCAGAGGACGTAGTTGGTGCGGGAGAGCCTCTTCGTGACTTGGCCATTGGGACCAGCCTGGGAGGCACCGGAGGAGGACGACATGATTTTCACTGGATGGAGTCTAGGATTTTAGACGTTGTGGAAGAGAATGGCTCTAATTACCATGTGCGATGGCAGAAAGCGTCGTACCACAACTCGAGGGGACGCCGTGCGTGTTTATAGGCAGGGGCGCACCTCCCTGATAGCACATAGAGTTGAGATATAGTTTACATCTTGGAGAGGAAGCTAGATAGAGATAATATTACAATGAGAGAAGATAAACTCTAGCTAACAACCTGAACCAACTATCTAAGATATGCTATGGTGCGGTGCAGCCCATGTCACGTACGTATCACGTTGTTTGATAGGCGCCAGCTAGACTCATCCATTTAATTAATGTTTTGCGGGCTTTGAAATTAATTTGGTATGCAATCTTAGCTATCTACCTAGATATAATTCCCACAAGCATCTTACCTTTCGTAGCCCTGCCAGAGAAGTGGAAAGGAGCAGCAGAGTTGTGGATCGTAGCCAGGTCTCTACGAGTCAGCAGCTGCAATAGCTACTGTCTGGAGTTCTGTTCTTTGATGAACTTGTTAGTCAGCTGATTAACGTGCTATAAATAGCCAGTAGTTACTTGAGTATATCTGTGTTGCGTTTTCATGTTGTGGCTGCCGATGTGGCTGCTGATCTTCGTGTAAAATAGGTTGGTTTTTTATAGCTAGTGGTGTTTATGGATCAAGAAGTATTAGATTTTCCTTATAAACTGCCCGTCTGTAATGCTGTAATCCTGAGTGATGATTGATGACTGGATACTCCTACTGATCTCTCTGAAGAATAAATCAATCCTGTATGTCGATGATTCATGTGTCATATGTTCTGATTATATTGTGATTGGAGGTTCAGGAATGCTATGATTTAGGCTGCGTTTGTTCTAGCACGTACCATGTTTTTCATCCGTCTGTCTGTACTGCAGTGATCTCTTGGTCTTCTTTGTCATCTCACGGCTGGCTTCAGTTGTCAGTACACGTCTTACAAATCTTCTACATCCATATTGTATTTATGCAAACAAGTCTTTTACATTCAAGGTGGCAGACAAAACAATTGAAGCAGGCAGAGATATATATATAACCAGTGTTGTACTTGTACGCCATAGTTTTCTTATTGGGGCAGTATGCAGAGAAGAAAATACACGAGAGTTCTTAATATGGACAGACATAACCCAGAAACTGGAACTGCATCGAACCCAGTTGTAGGTTGCTTGGAGGACATGCAGTTTCCTGCATCGTTAACCCAGTTGATGAATGGACACCTCTTTTCAGGTGCCCCATGGCATGCTCCAGGTACCACCAGGCCGCTTTGAGAAATGTTTCGGCAGAAAAGGATCGCCTGTTCTCTGAAAATATAAAATCATAAGAAAATAGCGTAACTGATCATTCCTTTTTTTCTTCACAATGCAGCAGCATTTCAGATACTTTGGCATCGTTGGCCTCGGGAGATGCCTTTAGAAGGTGCAAGGAATAAAGCGTCTATTCTTCTTCCTGTTCCTCTGCTGTATATACATTTTCCCTTTGGAGAGCAGTGGAGAGTGTGAACTTATAATATATCTCCAAGTGATGAAGTGAAGGGGCAGTCGAATATGTGTATGATGGCATCCTTGAGTCAGTCTATGGCCTAAAAGTCAGAAACAAACGTACCGCGTCCAAAAAAAACTGTGAATAAGAACATCTGGTTTTAATTGTGTCATTTCAAATGAAAAATCTAAGGCACCTACCAAGTGCAAGTCTTTTATGTGGCTAGTGGTTCATCAGCACTGTCTAGTAACAACTGACGCCTGTGGTTGGACTCCTAATGAAGGCACCTTCACCTTGTGTCCCGAATCACCAGAAAGCTGCATCCATCCTTTTGTCCACCGCCGATTTACCCAGAGTGTATTATGGAATCGTGTGCACGCGTGGACTGCTACCGACTTCCCTGTTCCAGCTGCTGAGCATCAGGCTTCTGCAGAATGGTGGCTACAGGCTAGAAAGAGAGCTCCACAAAACCTGAGGCGTGACTTCGACACTATGGCAATCCTTGTTCATTGGTGAGTTTGGAAAATCTTTAATGGGCTCCATTGCAGCTTCATCCGGAAATATGTGAGATATAGGAGGGCAACCGTCTGTAATTTTGAAATTTGAATTTTCTTATGTCTTTTCCAGCTCCTACATAGTGTACGGAGCCATGCAGTTTTGCAGCTGGAGTTTGCTCTATACCACTGCTCGCTCTGCTGAGTTTCTTCTCGTAACCTCTGCTTCTACCGTCTAAATAAAGATCGGTCTATGGCCTTTCGGATAGTATCATGCATATGTTAAACCAGTTGAATCGCCACCAAAAATAAGAATGTGCAGTTCTTACAGTTGAATAACTATCTGCAACAATCACTCTCAGTCTCAAATTGGTCGCCAATCAACATAATGTTTAGTATAAATACATATAAATTCAAGCTTAAACCTTTTAAGTAATAAACCGCCCTTTATCGAAAAATATGTTAAATTTCAAATGTTGGCTGCTGCATAAATTTCTAATTAGTGTAGTGTACTACTAATATGAACTATGAAGTCAATATCTCGTTCTCTTGTTTTTAAATCATGAATTGGATGATATGTGTTTCATCAATATGAACAACTAGCTACCATTGCCGGCTAAGCTTGGAGTATATTATGAATGGATGCTCAACTCTAACAGAACAACTAATAATTAACTTATGTTTGCATCTTGACTAACAGCAACTAGATCGAGGTCATTGCCGTTAATTAATTCAGCATTCTTGCTGGAATATTCTGACCCCGATCCAGGGACAGAGCTCACGTGTATGCACGGAGACGAAGCCGCCGAACAGGACGACGGTGGTCCATGTCACCATGAGGAAACCCAGTCCCCTCACCACCAGAGGTACTCCGTGAAGACGGCGTAGTTGTTGATGATCTCCACCCTGGGCAGCGCCTCTTCTGGCCGAAGCCAGAAGCCAAGGAACTCATCAGACACGTGTTTGGCACAATCTCCACACCCTTGCCAGTACTTCTCGCTACTCTGTCCACTCTGCCTATCTTCATCAGATGAGTTGGAGGAGCCTGACATTCTTTTTTTTTTCAGAAAAGGAGGATTATCGTCGGCTTCTGCACCGCATGCAGCCATCTATAATTAACCAAAAGATCCAACAAGTGTGTAGTACGATACAAAAACTCATCAAGAGATAAATAAAACGAGAACTTAAAGCCACAACCAGCAAAATCTAGGACTAGATGCCATTGTTGGACCGCCATCCAAACCGTGTACGTAACGCGTGCGACTGTCTCCCATCGATTGCAGCCATAAGTTATATGCTCATTGGCTTCCACAGGGCTGAGTAACGACCACGTACGGATCCAGTCAGTTGCCCTGTATATTACCTAAAAAAATTGTGATGTGTTGTGCGTTAAAAATTGCGTCATTCCGGTAGCTCCAAATGGCCCAAAGTAATGCACACATTCCGACTCGAATATGCGCCGCTAACTTAGGCTCTACCCCGTTCAGCCAAATCTCAAAAAGAGTATTTATGGTGCACTTACGTTGAATTGATTCATCCCTATCGCAGAAACAACTTAAACTCACCCAATTATGTTTGCAGATTATCTTTAGCCAGGACCACTTCTTTGTGAATGAACCACATAAAAATCTTGATTTTTAAGGGCACCTTGATTTTCCAAATGTGTACTGATTTTGGGATTGGACCAGTGTTTATCAAGGCTGTGTAGATATACTTCTTTGAGAATACTCCTGACACTGAAAGTCTCCGGTGTAGTGCATCTAGCTCATCAGAAAGGCTGGCCCGCATCAACCTGCGCACAACATGTATCCATCTATCACATCGTTCCCCTACAAGTGACTTTCTGAACTCTATGTTTAAGGGAACTGATTCCAGAATGATACTAACGGAAAATATGTTTTCGTTGTACAAGAGCACGAGAAATCACTAGGCACAGGGGGCCATAAGGAAGAGGAGTAATATCGATATTGTAAAGGGTTGGATGCTGCATGGCCAGCGGCATGTCCCCTAGCCAAGTATCTTCCCAAAACCTAGTTGAATTGCCATTCCCAACACTGAATTTGGTCCTGCTGAAAAAAGGAGAATCATTCGATTGTGTCGTAACTTGCGCGAGGGTTTTGGAGTGTACATATTTGTTACGCAATAACTATATCCATATTCCCTGGTCGTCAACAGAAAATATGTACAACCATTAACTGAGTAAGCATTTGTTCTTTATCTCGAGGTTCTCTATACCTAAACCCCCTTGATCTTTGGGACTGCATATTATATCACACTTTGCCCGCCTATATTTAGATTTAGTCTCATCGCTCTGCCAAACAAAGAGTGATCGATAAAAGTCCAATCTTTTCCGTATCCCCATAGGTACTGCAGAGAAGGACAAAAGGAACATCCGCATACTTGTAAGCACGGAGTTTATCAGGATTAGCCGACCCCAATAAGACATAAGCTTTCATTTCCAACAACTAATCTTTTTTCTGAAAATTGATCCTCTATGCACTTCCACTCTTTGCTGGTGAGCTTTCGATGATGAATTGGTTTTTGCAAATATCTAAACGGGAGAGATCCCAACTCACAGCAAAATAATTCTCTATAATTATTCTGCTCTTCCTAGGCGCGTTCAAAGTAGAACAATTCACTTTTGTTGGAATTAATTTTCAAGCCAGACAGTTGTTCAAAGAGACATAAAACTAGGCTAATATTCCTAGCTTTTACCAAATCATGTTCTATGAAAATAATAGTGTCATCGGCATACTGAAGAATGAAAACACCACCATCCACGAGATGCAGCATTAGCCCAACACTAGTAGAAAACGGGGCTTTGGTCCAGGCCTGAAAAGGGCATTAATCCCGGTTCTCCTACGAATCGGGACCAATGGGTGCATTTGTCCCGGTTCGTGAGGCTAGGGGGCCAGCCGGGCCTCGGGGGCCATTGATCCCGGTTCGTCTAACACCTTTGGTCCCGGTTCTAGACACAAACCGGGACCAATGGGCCTCGCTCCTGGCCCACAACCTTTAGTCCCGGTTGGTGTCTGGAACCGGGACCAAATGTGGTCCTTTAGTTCCGGTTTTAGCCACCAACCGGGACTAAAGAGAGGCCTATGTATACCCCCTGCCCGCGAGCAGAGCAGTGCACTGCTCTATTTTTTAGGCCGGCCGTGGGAGAGCTTTGTGGTGCTCTAGCTCACCTCCTATGCACATGAGGTGTACGATGAAATGCCCGAGCCGCACTTGAGCTTTCTCCTCTCGAAGCTCCTTGTCCAAACTCCATTTTCCTCAAGATTTGTCTAGGTTTGGCGGTCCGTCCTGTCCCGTCCCCGTCCTCTGATTTCGCTTGAAGCTACGTCGGTTTTTCCCCAAAGAGGAAGGGATGATGCAGCACAGGGGTGGTAGGTATTTCCCTCAGATATGAAACCAAGGTTATCAAACCAGTAATAGAACCAAGCAACACAACGTAAACAACCCCTGCACACAAATAACAACACCTCACAACCCGACGTGTTAAAGGGGTTGACAATCCCTTTCGGGGTACGACGCCTCAAGATAGGGAAAGGACGTGAGGTAAATTTGTAGATGGGAAAAATAGACCGCGGAACAAATAAATTGCAGCAAGGTATTTTTGTATTTTTTTGGTTTAATAGATCTAAAAATAAATGCAAGAAAAAAGTAGATCGCAAGGCAAATATATGAGAAAGAAGACCCGGTGGTCGTAAGTTTCACTAGTGGCTTCTCTCAAGAAAAATAGCAAACAGTGGGTGAACAAATTACTGTTGGACAATTGATAGAACTTCAAATAATGATGACGATATCCAGGCAATGATCATTACATAGGCATCACGTCCAAGATTAGTAGACCGACTCCTACCTGCATCTACTACTATTACTCCACACATCGACCGCTATCCAGCATGTATCTAGTGTATTAAGTTTATGGAAAAACGGAGTAATGCAATAAGAACGATGACATGATGTAGACAAGATCCGTTTATCTATTGCGGCAGATATGGATCCCGTCTTTTTATCCTTAGTAGCAACGATACATACGTGTCGGTTCCCTTTCTGTCACTGGGATCAAGCACCGTAAGATCGAACCCACTACCGGGCACCTCTTCCCATTGCAAGATAAATATATCAAGTTGGCCAAACAAAACCCAAACATCGGAGAAGAAATACGAGGCTATAAGAGATCACGCATATAAGAGATCAAAGAACTCAAATAACTTTCATGGATATAAAAAGATATAACTGATCATAAACTCAAAGTTCATCAGATCCCAACAAACACACCGAAAAAAGGACTTACATCATATGGATCTCCAAGAGATCATTGTATTGATAATCAAGAGAGAGAGAGAGGAAGCCATCTAGCTACTAACTACGGACCTGAAGGTCTACAAAGAACTACTCACGCACCATCGGAGAAGCACCAATGGAAGTGGTGAACCCCTCCGTGATGGTGTCTAGATTGGTCTCGGTGTTCTGGACTCTGCGGTGGCTGGATAAAAATTTCATCGACTCCCCTAGGGTTTCTGGAATATTGGGGTATTTATAGAGCAAAGAGTTGGTCCATGGGGCACCCGAGGTGGGCACAACCCACCTAGGCACGCCTGGGCCTCCTGGCGCGCCCAGGTGGGTTGTCCGCTCCTCGGGACTCCCCCCAGGTGCAACCAGGGCCCATTGTCACTACTAGGGAAAACCTTAGTAGTAGCGCGGGTTTTTAGGCTAGCAGCAGCGCGGGCAGCAGCGCTACTACTACGACGCTACAGCTAACTGTTAGTAGTAGCGCTGTCCGCACCCGTGCTACTACTGTTGACTATATCAGCAGCGCTTTTCTGGAATGCGTTACTATTAGTTAGCTGTAGCAATTTCCTAGCCTCTCGCTACAGCTATATCTTTCATCATTTCCCCCCGCTTCCTACCCCGTTTCGGTTTCAATAAGCTGCAATTTCCAGATACTAGGTACTACTAGATATCAATTTCATAAAGCATTATAGGTACTAGGTAGTACTCCCTCCGTTCCAAATTACTCGTCTTGGTTTTAGTTCAAACCACGACAAGTAATTTTGAACGAAGGGAGTACTAGATAACAATTTCATGTATAGTCAACATGCATCCTCAAGTAGTACAAGGTCATATCAACGACTGCTACCTCTTGAGCACTACGTTGGTTTTACCTTGAAGAGGAAAGGGTGATGCAGCAAAGTAGCGTAAGTATTTCCATCAGTTTTTGAGAACCAAGGTATCAATCCAGTAGGAGGTGTAGGAGATATGCCCTAGAGGCAATAATAAATGATATTATTTATCTCTGAGTTCATAATTATGTTTATGTTCCATGCTATAACTGCTATGGTTCTCGAGTCTGCAATAACCACGAGGCTCGGAGGAAGACTCATATGCACGTGTGGAATAATAAACGGTAAAATGTATTCCTAGTCTGGCCTCTAAGACTAGCTCAAGTGTTGCATGATGGTTATGTTTTCCTGATCATGGGCATGTCTATGTCAGCAACCTTGAGGGCATAATGTTAAGAGAACATTTGTGTTGAATCGACCCGGCATGATGTTATGCTATGATATTCATTCGTCACAAGTTTATTGGTACATAACACAGAGATGGTTAACGTTTGCATGATTCCTTAGACCATGAGAGTATCGAGTTTCTTCATGCTTGCTTCATGAACTTTGGGGTTTGTTAAACGTCATCCGTAAATGGGTGGCTATTACGGCGGCTTACGGGTTCATGGAAAAGTGTGTCAAGTAACTTGATAGCTCAAGATTGGGATTTGCTCCTCCGACGATGGAGAGATATCTCTGGGCCCTCTCGGTGTTACGGTATCCATCATCGTCTGGCCAGACACTTTGTGATTTGATCACGAGGATGCCGGAACACGATAACGAGAAAAGAGAACAATACCGGTAACGAGGTAACTAGCATAGTGGACAAGTTGTTGATCCACGGGAATGCCAACATGTCTCACCTCGAGTATTTGTAACATATCGCGAAGCAACAGGAATAGCACACGGCAACTGGAGGTTCACTCGAATATTTATTCGTGTGGGTATAGGGGTCAATATGGGTGTCCACGGCTCCGATGTTGATCATTGATCGGAAGGGGTTCCGGGTCATGTCTATACTTCACCGAACCTATAGGGTCACACGCTTAAGGGTCATCTATCTGCTGAATACTAGATAGGGAGTCTGAGAGAAAATCACCGAAAAAGTTTCGGACACCGAAAAGTTTCGGACAGCGGAATCGTACCGCAGAGAGAGGTCATCGGATAAGTTTCGATGATACCGAAAAGTTGTTTCGGGATACACCATTAAGTCAAATTGGTTTCGGCACATGCCTGATAATTCTTGGAGGATGCCAGAATCATTCTGGAAGCTTTTTGGAATTTTCTGAGATAAAAACCGGAAATGTTCCGGAGCTGCCGGAGCCACTTCAGATGCGTTTCGCAGATGAAAATCACTAAAACCGGAATTGTTTCGGAACACGTTGAAAATCATTTTAGTGGATACTGGAAATGTTCTTAGCCCACATAAATATTTTCAGTTCGATCAGACGCTGAAAAATGTCGTCGTGAATAGTGAAAATCAGCTTTATGGTTACTTTATGGAAAGCCACCTTTTGGGGCATTGCTCCAAAAGATCTTGGGGATGACATGGATGGATAGGAGCCATTTTTTGGGCCCCTCATGGGGGTGTGGCCGGCCACATGGGGTATCCCCCCTTGGGGACCCTCTTGTTCCTTGGTTTCACTCCTAGGTCCTTGTGGAAGGACTTCATTCATGTGCATTTTGGGTTTTTTGTGAAACTACCCTACCCCCTTGGGATTTCCTATAAATAGAGGTGGAGGGGCAGCCCTCCACACTCATCCCTTGCTCTCATACACATGCCATGCATTATCTGGCTTCTTCTCTCCCTCCCACGAAAAGAGTTTCGTAGAGTCGTAAGGCTGTCTGGGTTCCGGCAGGAACTAGTTCTGGATGGCGAAGCCCTGCCGGATAGATGACACCGTATGTGTGCAACTCTGTAGAGAGATCGTAGTTTCGGTCTTAGTTCGTGAGTGCCTCCCGAAGGGCTGTCCGTGTGACCGTCCGAGTTTCGAAGGTCCTCCCGAAGGGCTGTCCGAGTGACCGTTCGAGTTTCGAAGGTCCTCCCGAAGAGCTGTCCGCGACACCGTCCGGGGGGCTGTTCGACCGCCTCCTGGAGGGCTGTCTGAGGAGCAGATGAGGGTATACATCCTCGCGGTTGGGAGGTTGTAAATCCTAGCTGCGGGGATCTGCACCGCCGATCGTCATCGACTCTACTTCCCGCTGCGCTACGAGTCGGTAACGAAAAAGATCAAACCATGTATGCAGTCTCCATAGTGGTCCTGGGCTGGTGCGTAGGTTGGAAATTTTTTGTTTTCTGCTGCGTGCCCCTACAGTGGCATCAAGAGCCATGCTATGCGTAGATGCAGGTTTCGATCTAGAATACATGGAGATGTATGGGTATTGCATAATATAATTAGGTAGTAGATGAGATCTATTGCTGAAAATTATTTATGCGGGTGACAGATGAAATCTGTTACCCGAGGTTCTTGTTGCTTCCCTAGAATTTGCGTTTGCTCAATCTCGAGACAGCATGGTGGAATTTGACAAAGTTCTGGCAATCCGTGATCCTGATTGATCATGGAAGTGCTATCAGTTCTTTGGGTTCTGCCGTAGTCAAAAGAAAGATGAAATTCGCAGATGAAAGGGCATTGCAGATATGATCTGCACGGGGGTCATGCGTATGACGAAGTTTAGTATGGGGCTCGAGATTTAATTATCCCATGTTTCATACACCCCGAGATGTTAATCTACCAACTTGAATAATCATACTTGATGATAAAACGTTGGTCGCTGCGGTTTAAGTCAAAACCTTAGAAGCCACGTAAACTAAATTTTGCATAAACCGATTAGAGGCGTCTAACTTGGTTTTGCAGGATGTGCATATGATGTGGTATAGCAGTGCTCATACTAATTCGATTATGTATGAGATGACTATATGATGTAATTTGATTAACATGACCTGCGTGTCATGATTCGGCATGATGGTTGGAGCCATATGATTGCATTTTAATGACCTGCGTGTCAACCTTGTTTTAATGCATTATTTTGTTAGCTATAGAGATAGCAATATTATCTGGTGCATCGACAAGGTGGTGGCAATCTTCGTGAAGGTGACCACCGACGCGAATGCCGAAGACGAAGAAATGAAATACTTCTCCGTCAGAAAGGGCTATACCATATCATGCTATTATGAATTGCCTGAGATGTTTATCCCTTATGATGCACCCTTCTTGATTGTGCGGTAGTCGCTTTTATTAGGGTGATCTCTCACTTAAAATATCAAGTAGTTAGTGTTCTCCCAAGTGTAGCACCGTCACGGCACCTATCTTTTCGGGGTGCGCCATGGATGCATGGGTACGAACGATTAGAGAAGTGTGAGGCGGGTGAGGTCAGACCTCGCAGCAAGATCACTTGGTTGTCTTGACGTTCATGGCAGGATCGTCCTGAGCTCGGAACACATGCATCGAAAGATGAGCAAGAGTCACATAGAGATGTGATCGGCAAGTTGGCCTACCGATTAAAATTCCCGTTATGAGATGATGATTCTATGGCGATGAATTGAAGTCTGGATCTTGTATCACTCAAAATTAATTATGAGAGATATTGATTTGAGTGGGAGCGCACTGTTGAATTAACATGTTTAATTCTCAGTGCAATTAATTATGAACACTGTCTAAGTGTTTCTTGCATAATAGTTGTAGAATAATGGCTCGCATTTCCACCTTCCCTATTAAAATTGAATAGCTGTTAAATATCTGGTTAAAACTTTACGATTGGTAACGTAATATGAGGATTGTCCTCAAAAGTGCCGAGAAGGACTTTGTCCTATCGCATGCTTTCCGTATCCTCCCGCTAATGCTATGGATCATGTGACTCTCGTCCTTCGATCCAAAAGCTAGAATTCTGATATGGTCAAGTGGAATATGTTTGCTTCCATGAAACCCAAACTTCGAAAGTTGGGATAGTTATATGATATTCATGGAACTGAAAATTATTTTCAGATACAAACAAAGCAATGTTTGTTTGCAAGTATTAGTAAAAGTGTTTACTATGCATTTGACTGTTGGGAAAGGGATCCAGAAGAACGCCTGTCATATAATGAAAGGTGAATAAAACAACAACTTAAAGAGAAAGGAAGTGTCCAAAGGGTGTTAGTATGACTTACACGCCTAGGAAGTCCGGGGCTAATGCCAATCTTAAGTTGCGTGCTTCTTCTGAGAGTAGGAGAAATACTAAAAGTTAAACTGTTAGAAGTATAAAGGCAAAAGGAAAGAAGACTGGAATATCCAGCTCATGTATGAATGTCATACAAGTTTTTGATGTATAGAAGGTTGGTCAAAGATATAGTTCTTGCGAATTATGGTTAAACATGTTAATCACTAATTCTTGGGTACTGTGAGTTCATCACAAAAATGCCCGCTCGATTGCATTCTGTTGCAACTCGATGTAAGAACTACTATGGCCTGAAGACTAGCCAGAAATGAGGTTAAGGTATACACAGGGAACACAGTAAATGTTACTATACCTTCCATCGGTGTATTGCCGTCT
Organism: Triticum aestivum; assembly: GCF_018294505.1. Classification (NCBI taxonomy): domain Eukaryota; kingdom Viridiplantae; phylum Streptophyta; class Magnoliopsida; order Poales; family Poaceae; genus Triticum; species Triticum aestivum. The sequence goes on from NC_057814.1 coordinate 9,410,725, forward strand.
GTATTTATTTTCATAATTCATTTAGAGTTTTACAAACTCTATCCCATTGCATAAGGTATCTTGCAAGAAGGTTGTTCATAAGAGAACTTTTTATGTTCGATGTTATGAATAACACAAGGGCCATACTTTCATTATGAATGAGATGTATGTTATGAATATTGATAATAATACAATACCTCTGGGTTTACTTTCATAATTCATTTTAGAGTTTCATACACTCTAGCCCATTGCACAATGTTTGTTGCAAAAGAGTTGTTCATAAAAACAACAATTGTTGTTAAGTATTATGAATAACATAAGGGCCATACTTCCATCATCGATGGGACGTATGTTATGAATATTGAGGGTAATATGATACATCCATAACACTGACGCTAAATATCGCAAGACTAAAAGAATACCACACAAGTGTGGCACTACATTTGGTCACATTGGAGAAACCCGCATGGAAAATTCCATTATGATGGATTTTGAAGTCTTTTTGATTTTGAATCATCTGACACTTGCAACTTCCTCCGAAAAGTGAAGTGACTAAAATACCGTTCACAGGCCATAAGGAACGAACAACAAACTTATTAGTGATCATACATTTGATGTGTGTAATCCGATAAGTGTTGTTAGTGGTGGATTTATTTATCTTCAGAAATGACTCAAGTAGATATATGGATATTTACTTGATGAGACGTAAGTCTGGATCTTTTGAAATCATTCGAAAGGTTCTCAAAAATGAAGTAGAAGTTATTGTAACAAGAAAATTATGTTTCTGCAATTTGATTGCACAAAGGAATATTTGAGTTACATGTTTAGCGAATGTCTGATGAGTTGTGAAATGGGTTTCATAAACTTGCACCTCCCAGAACACCACTGCAAGTGGAAAGTCCATGGAGATGTAATCAAACCATTTATGACATGGTAAGGTCAAAGATGACATAAATAAATTTTCCATTATCCCTTTTAAAGTGATGCTTTAGAGACTACGGTTTTTACACTGAAAAGAGCTTTATCAGGTCTGTTGAAATGAAGCCATGGTATGGTACGCCCAACCATGTTGTATCTTTTCTTAACATTTGGAATATGGGGCTTGTGTAAAAGGTTACAAACCTATTCCAAATCAGACAAGTGCTACTTTGTAGGTTATCCCAAGTCATTGGGTATTCCTCCCTCACTATACCGAGGCAAATAGGTTTGCCACAAAGAACGGTATGCTTTAAAAGAGAATGGTTCTTTCAAAAAGGTGAGTGGGAGAATAGTGCAACTCGACGAGATAAACAGTATCTAAGTCATCAGATCAAAGGAATGATACCTTGGAAGTAATTCCAGAGTTTCCTACTGCGACTGATACGGAAGTCTCTACAATAAAATGTATGAACTTCGGTCGAACTTGCAGCTGAACCACGTAGGCAAGGCTCGTGCAAACCTCTTAGGTGCGCAAACGAGATATTGTTGTTAGACAACATTATACCTACGATACACAAGGAAGCGTTGATGGGCCCTGACTCCGGAATTGGCTAAATGCCAATACAACCCAAGTTAGTTTCCATATAAGTGATTCAAGATTAAAACCTTGATACACCTTTCGGAAGACTTAGAGTCTAACGAATATTTATGGAACTTAAAACTGATATGGATAAAAATGTTTTATCCATAAAGCTCGACTTGTTGAAATAACAAGTTCAAGAGTTGACTACGATGAGGTTGTTTTCATCGTAGCGATGCTTAAAGTCGGTTCGGGTTGAACTAGCAATTAATACATATTTCAATCATGAGATATGAAACATGGATGATAAAAGGATTTCCATCTGATGGAAATGAAAGCTAGGACTTGTATATGATACAGTCCAAAGTAATTTGTCGATCCAGAGGATGCTAGTAGGTATGCAACAGAGTTCCAGCAATGGACAGAAGAGACCAAAATGGAGTTGGAATCTTCGTGTTTTGATGAAATGGTCAAAGGGGTTTTGACTTCATCAATGGGTAACGAAGATGCTTGTAATTCAAGAAAGTAAGTGGGAGCGTAATAATATTTCTAAAAACCTTATGTGCTTGGCACATTGGTAATTGGAAATAAATTTCTTGACACAAATTAGGACTTCATTTGAAAATAGTTTTTCGATGAAGTGCTTAGGCTAGATAGCCTCAATATTAGGCGTGATGATCTATGGAGATAGATTTACCTAATGGGGCTAAGCAATGAATACATATTGACAAGATGCTAAAACCTTTTAGCATTTAAAACGCCAAGGAGTGATTCTTGCCAAAGTCACATGGAAAGAGTTTTTGCAAGACTTGGTGTCCCAAAACACTGATGAGTAAAATACATGATGTGGATTCCACACACTTTTGTGTTTGGATTAATCATGTATTCCATGGTATGTAAAACAACCAGATATGTCCGATACTCCCAAGGTGTTACGAGTATGGATACCAAAGTGATCAAATTACTGATCATGGGACAACAGTGAAAGATGTCACAGAGTACTAGCGTAAGTACTGATGACATGGTTTTCTCGCAAGCAGAGATCATGAAGAGTTCGTTGTAAAATGTTACATCGATAGTCTTCATCTTTTCACCGTGCGATTTTCGATTTAAGTTAAGGGTTTTGTGTAACACACAATGTGGTGGCACAGTTAGTTGGAATTTGTTCAAACTAGTTACTGTGGCGAATTCTATAACAAGGGCTAAGTATGTTGACGCTTTAGAAGCGACAAAGAAGATGTTGAATCATATAGTTCATTCATGAACTTAGTATAGTTCCAAGATGGCTTTTGACAATGGGACACTACTGCAGGTAGTTGCTCCATAACTCAGTCTGAGGAATCCAGGTTCGACCTGTGATTCACATACATACAAAGCCAAGTCCACACAAAATATGAATTTTGTGAAAACGTGAAAACGCGAGGACATGCAAAGATACACACGGAACTGAAGTCGTCAGATCCGTTGGACATCAGGCTATACCACAAGCAAAGCATATTTACACCGGTGTGCCACAGGTGTGAAGTGCATTAGCATAAGCTAGATTATTGTCTCTAGTGCAAGTGGGAGTCTGTAGGAGATATGCCCTAGAGGCAATAATAAATGTTATTGATTATCTCCCTGTTCATAATTATGTTTATGTTCCATGCTATAACTGCTGTGGTTCCCGAGCCCGTATATCCATAAAGGCTCTGGGGAGAACCCATATGCACGTGTGGAATAATAAACGATAAAATGTATTCCTAGTCATGCCTCTAAGACTAGCTCAAGTGTTGCATGATGATTATGTTTTCCCAATCATGGGCATGTCTATGCCAAGCAACTTTGAGGGCACAATGTCAGGAAGGACATTTGTGTTGAATCGACCCGAATTGATGTTATGCTATGAGATACATTCGTCACAAGTTTATTGGTACATAACATAGAGATGGTTAACGTTTGCATGATTCCTTAGACCATGAGAGTATCGAGTTTCTTCATGCTTGCTTCATGAACTTTGGGGTTTGTTAAACGTCATCCATAAATGGGTGGCTATTACGGCGGCTTACGGGTTCATGGAAAAGTGTGTCAAGTAACTTGATAGCTCAAGATTGGGATTTGCTCCTCCAATGATGGAGAGATATCTCTGGGCCCTCTCGGTGTTACGGTATCCATCATCGTCTGGCCAGACACTTTGTGATTTGATCATGGGGATGCCGGAACACGATAACGAGAAAAGAGAACAATACCGGTAACGAGGTAACTAGCATAGTGGACAAGTTGTTGATCCACGGGAATGCCAACATGTCTCACCTCGGGTATTTGTAACATATCGCGAAGCAACAGGAATAGCACACGGCAACTGGAGGTTCACTCGAATATTTATTCGTGTGGGTATAGGGGTCAATATGGGTGTCCACGGCTCCGATGTTGATCATTGATCGGAAGGGGTTCCGGGTCATGTATATACTTCACCGAACCTATAGGGTCACACGCTTAAGGGTCATCTACTGCTGAATACTAGACAGGGAGTCTGAGAGAAAATCACCGAAAAAGTTTCGGACACCGAAAAGTTTCGGACAGAGGAATCGTACCGCAGAGAGAGGTCATCGGATAAGTTTCGATGATACCGAAAAGTTGTTTCGGGATACACCATTAAGTCAAATTGGTTTCGGCACATGCCTGATAATTCTTGGAGGATGCCAGAATCATTCTGGAAGCTTTTTGGAATTTTCTGAGATAAAAACCGGAAATGTTCCGGAGCTGCCGGAGCCACTTCAGATGCGTTTCGCAGATGAAAATCACTAAAACCGGAATTGTTTCGGAACGCGTTGAAAATCATTTTAGTGGGTACTGGAAATGTTCTTAGCCCACATAAATATTTTCAGTTCGATCAGACGCTGAAAAATGTCGTCGTGAATAGTGAAAATCAGCTTTATGGTTACTTTATGGAAAGCCACCTTTTGGGGCTTTGCTCCAAAAGATCTTGGGGATGACATGGATGGATAGGAGCCATTTTTTGGGCCCCTCATGGGGGTGTGGCCGGCCACATGGGGTATCCCCCCTTGGGGACCTTCTTGTTCCTTGGTTTCACTCCTAGGTCCTTGTGGAAGGACTTCATTCATGTGCATTTTGGGTTTTTTGTGAAACTACCCTACCCCCTTGGGATTTCCTATAAATAGAGGTGGAGGGGCAGCCCTCCACACTCATCCCTTGCTCTCATACACATTCCATGCATTATCTGGCTTCTTCTCTCCCTCCCACGAAAAGAGTTTCGTAGAGCCGTAAGGCTGTCTGGGTTCCGGCAGGAACTAGTTCTGGACGGCGAAGCCCTGCCGGATAGATGACACCGTATGTGTGCAACTCTGTAGAGAGATCGTAGTTTCGGTCTTAGTTCGTGAGTGCCTCCCGAAGGGCTGTCCGTGTGACCGTCCGAGTTTCGAAGGTCCTCCCGAAGGGCTGTCCGAGTGACCGTTCGAGTTTCGAAGGTCCTCCCGAAGGGCTGTCCGCGACACCGTCCGGGGGGCTGTTCGACCGCCTCCTGGAGGGCTGTCTGAGGAGCAGATGAGGGTATACATCCTCGCGGTTGGGAGGTTGTAAATCCTAGCTGCGGGGATCTGCACCGCCGATCGTCATCGACTCTACTTCCCGCTGCGCTACGAGTCGGTAACGAAAAAGATCAAACCATGTATGCAGTCTCCATAGTGGTCCTGGGCTGGTGCGTAGGTCGGAAAATTTTTGTTTTCTGCTGCGTTCCCCTACAGGAGGCTCCTCAAAAGTCCCTCGTACCTACACAAACAAACAAGAACCTCGCAACCAACGCAATAAATGGGTTGTCAATCCCTTCACGGTAACTTGCGAAAGTGAGATCTGATAGAGATAATAAGATAAGATAAATATTTTTGGAATTTTTATGATATAGATTGGAAAGTAAAGATACAAATAAAAGTAGATCGGAAACTTATATGATAAAAGATAGACCCGGGGGCCATAGGTTTCACTAGTGGCTTCTCTCAAGATAGCATAAGTATTATGGTGGGTGAAGAAATTACTGTCGAGCAATTGATAGAAAAGTGCATAGTTATGAGGATATCTAGGCATGATCATGTATATAGTCATCACGTCCGCAACAAGTAGATCGAAGCGATTCTGCATCTACTACTATTACTCCACACATCGACCGACTCCTGCCTGCATCTAGAGTATTAAGTTCATAAGAACAGAGTAACGCATTAAGCAAGATGACATGATGTAGAGGGATAAACTCAAGCAATATGATATAAACCCCATCTTTTTATCCTCGATGGCAACAATACAATACGTGCCTTGCTGCCCCTGCTATCACTGGGAAAGGACACCGCAAGATTGAACCCAAAGCTAAGCACTTCTCTCATTGCAAGAAAGATCAATCTAGTAGGCCAAACCAAACTGATAATTCGAAGAGACTTGCAAAGATAACCAATCATACATAAAAGAATTCAGAGGAGATTCAAATATTTCTCATAGATAATCTTGATCATAAACCCACAATTCATCGGATCTCGACAAACACACAGCAAAAAGAGTTACATCAAATAGATCTCCAAGAAGATCGAGGAGAACTTTGTATTGAGATTCAAAGAGAGAGAAGAAGCCATCTAGCTAATAACTATGGACCCGAAGGTCTGTGGTAAACTACTCACAACTCATCGGAGAGGCTATGGTGTTGATGTAGAAGCCGTCCATGGTCGATTCCCCCTCCGGTGGAGCGCCGGCGAAAGGCTCCAAGATGGGATCTCGCAGATACAGAAGGTTGCGGACGTGGAAATAGTTTTTCGTGGTGCTCCTGGTTGTTTTCAGGGTACGTGGATATATATAGGCGAAGGAGGTAGTTCAGGGGAGCCACGAGGGGCCCACGAGGGTGGGGGCGCGCCCACCCCCCTAGGGCGCGCCCTCCTGCCTCGTGGCCGCCTCGGCTGCTTCTTGACGTCCACTCCAAGTCTCCTGGATTGCGTTTGTTCCAAAAAGATCGCTCCCGAAGGTTTCATTCCATTTGGACTCCATTTGATATTCCTTTTTTTCGAAACACTGAAATAGGCAAAAAACAGCAATTCGGGCTGGGCCTCCGGTTAGTAGGTTAGTCCCAAAAATGATATAAAAGTGTAAAGTAAAGCCCATAAACATCCAAAACGGGTACTATAATAGCATGGAACAACCAAAAATTATAGATACGTTGGAGACGTATCAAGCATCCCCAAGCTTAATTCCTGGTCGTCCTCGAGTAGGTAAATGATAAAAACAGAATTTTTGATGTGGAATGCTACCTAGCATAATTCTCAATGTAATTTTCTTTATTGTGGCATGAATGTTCATATCCAAATGATTCAAAATAAAAGTTCATATTGACATAAGAAATAGTAATAGTTCAAGCATACTAACAAGGCAATCATGTCTTATCAAAATAACATGGCTAAAGAAAGTTCATACCTACAAAATCATACAGTTAGGGTATGTTTCATTTTTATCACACAAAATACTCCCATCATGCACAACCCCGGTTTCAGCCAAGCAATTGGTTCATACTTTTTAACGCGCTTCAGCTTTTTTCAACTATCACGCAATACATGAGCGTGAGCCATGGATATAGCACTATAGGTGGGATAGAATATGATGATGGAGGTTGTGTAGAGAATACAAAAAAGGAGAAAGTCTCACATCGACGAGGCTAATCAACGGGCTATGGAGTTGCCCATCAATTGATGTCAACATGAGGAGTAGGGATTGCCATGCAACGGATGCACTAGAGCTATAAATGTATGAAAGCTCAACAAAAGAAACTAAGTGGGTGTGCATCCAACTTGCTTGCTCACGAAGACCTAGGGCATTTTGAGGAAGCCCATCCTTGGAATATACAAGCCAAGTTCTATAATGAAAAATTCCCACTAGTATATGAAAGTGACAACATAAGAGACTCTCTATATGAAGAACATGGTGCTACTTTGAAGCACAAGTGTGTAAAAAGATAGTAACATTGTCCCCCTTTTTTATTTCTTTTTTTTGGACCTTTCTTTTTTTATTTGGCCTTTCTCTTTTTTTATTGGCCTTTCTTTTTAAAAAAAATTGGCCTTTTTTTATAAGAGACGATGCTCTAATAATGATGATCATCACACTTCTATTTATTTACAACTCATTGATTACAACTCGATACTAGAACAAGATATGACTCTATATGAATGCCTCCGGCGGTGTACCGGGATGTGCAATGAATCAAGAGCGACATGTATGAAAAATTACGAAGGTGGCTTTTCCACAAATACGATGTCAACTACATGATCATGCAAAAGCAATATGACAATGATGAAACGTGTCATGATGAACGGAACGGTGGAAAGTTGCATGGCAATATATCTCGGAATGGCTATGGAAATGCCATAATAGGTAGGTATGGTGGCTGTTTTGAGGAAGATATAAGGAGGTTTATGTGTGATAGAGTGTATCATATCACGGGGTTTGGATGCACCGGCGAAGTTTGCACCAACTCTCAAGGTGAGAAAGGGCAATGCACGGTACCGAAGGGGCTAGCAATGATGGAAGGGTAAGAGTGCGTATAATCCATGGACTCACATTAGTTATAAAGAACTCATATACTTCTTGCAAAAGTTTTATTAGCCCTCGAAGCAAAGTACTACTACGCATGCTCCTAGGGGGGAGGTTGGTAGGACTTAACCATCGCGCGCCCCCGACCTCCACACATAAGGAAGGCAATCAAAAGAGCATCCCATGCAACAAATTTGTTATACAACTTTTACCATACGTGCATGCTACGGGACTTGCCAACTTCAACACAAGTATTCTTTAAATTTACAATTACCCAACTAGCATGACTCTAATATCACCACCTCTATGTCTCAAAACAATTATCAAGCATCAAATTGATCATAGCATCCAATTCACTACCTATGATAGTTTTTATTATACCCAACTTGGATGCCCATCATTCTAGGACCAATTTTCTAACCATAGCAAATACCATGCTGTTCTAAAATATTCTCAAAATAATATAAGTGAAGCATGAGAGATCAATAATTTCTACAAAATCAAACCACCGTCGTGCTCTAAAAAGTATAAGTGAAGCACTAGAGCAAAAATTATCTACCTCAAAAGATATAAGTGAAGCACATAGAGTATTCTAATAAATTCTAAATCATGTGTGTCTCTCCCAAAAGGTGTGTACAGCAAGGATGATTGTGGTAAACTAAAAAGAAAAGACTCATATCATACAAGACGCTCCAAGCAAAACACATATCATGTGATGAATAAAAATATAGCTCCAAGTAAAGTTACCGATAGACGAAGACGAAAGAGGGGATGCCTTCCGGGGCATCCCCAAGCTTAGGCTTTTGGTTGTCCTTGGATTATCTTGGGGTGCCATGGGCATCCCCAAGCTTAGGCTCTTGCCACTCCTTATTCCATAGTCCATCAACTCTTTACCCAAAACTTGAAAACTTCACAACAAAAAACTCAACAGGAAATCTCATGAGCTCCGTTAGTGCAAGAAAGAAAAACCACCACTTAAGGTACTGTAATGAACTCATTCTTTATTTATATTGCTGATTAACCTACTGTATTCCAACTTCTCTATGGTTCATACCCCCCGATACTAGCCATAGATGCATCAAAGTAAGCAAACAACACACGAAAAACAGAATCTGTCAAAAACAGAACAGTCACGCCGGATTAGCGGCGGTCGTCGCGGCATCGCCAGTCCCCACGGCGATAGTCTTGTCGGGTGCCGCCGCGGTGCCGTCGAGGTAGCCATGAAGGTTGGCACCGGCTAAGACGGTGCCGGCGATGCCCCCCCGCAGCATGAAGTTGTGGCGGCCAAGACGGACGGAGATCGCCGGAATGGCGAGTGCAGCGGGGACGGTGGCAGCCGCGGGCGAGGTGAAGGTGCCGACGCTGTTGGAGAGCGAAAGGGTGGCGGACGACATCGCGGCGACGCGGAGTAGGGCGGCGCGCGGCGGCGGAGAAGAGACCTCGCGGCGGCGGCGGCGCGGAAGGGCGGCGCACGGCGGATGGATCGGGCGGCGGCGGCGTAGGGTTCGCGCGACGGCCCGGTGGCTATCTGATACCAAGTTGAAGAGGTAGGTTTAGGGTTTTGCGTGGGTGGCTAACATCCAGCCTTACGTCTCTTTATATAGATGATCAGAATACAATTATATACATATACAAATACGTGTACATGTACAATATGCTAGACCCTATTTTACAACCAAAAGATTCAACAAGTGTGTAGTGCGATACAAAAACTCATCAAGAGATTAATAAATGGAGAACTCAAAGCGACAACCAGCAAAATATATGACTAGGTGCCTATTGTTGGAACGCCATCCAAACCAATTGTATGTATTGCGTGCGATCATCTCCTATCGGTTGCACCCATAAGCCATATGCTCATTGGTTTCTGCACGGCGACCACGTACGGATTCAGCCAGTTGCCCTGTATATTACCTACAAAAAAATTGTGATGTGTTGTCCGTTAAAAATCGCGTCATTTCGATAGTTCCAAATGACCCAAAATAATGCACACACCCCGATTGGAATATGCGCGGCTAATTTAGGCTCTAACCCGTTTAGTCAAGTCTCAAATAGAGTATTTATTGTATCAGGTGCACTGACGTTAAATGCCACATTCACTGTGAGCCACAGTAGCTTGGCAAGTGGACTGTCGAGAAACAAGTGTTGAAATTGATTCATCCCTATCACAGCAACAGAAACAACTTCGTTTACTATCTTTAGCCACGACCGTTTCTTTGTGAACGAACCATATAAAAATCTTGATCTCTACGGGCACCTTCTATTACTAACTGCGGCTGCTGACCAAGATCTTCAATCTATGTTTGAGTGCTCTTGCGAAAGAAAATATTTTCAAATGCAAAAATGATTTGAAAAGTAGATAGGATCACGGATTCCATATATTCTTTTATAGAAAGAAGCCTATGGTACTCCACATCCTTAGACTGCATCCTTCACAGCATTTAATGCCTTATTGTTTGCCTTTAGTTAATGGCTTCAGGTCAGCCTGCTATTGCCATTGAATGAGAGGCATACTTCCCATTAAGTAAAAATACCTCATAGACATAATTTTTAGAATACTTAGTTAGTTGAAGAGAAAGATAAAGATGACTTTTGGTAATATTTTTGGTCCCCTCGTTCGCGAACAAAAAAATCGTTGCGGTAACACGCAACGTCTTTGGCACAACTTGCTCAATCTGGTGCTTGTTCGAAAAAACCAGCAAATGACTATTCTTTATTTCCTCTTGGACATGCCGTCTTTTTGTATTCAAATGTACGGTCGTTAATTTTTTTTGCCAATTAGCTCAAACTCTAGTGGAAATTACTATGATGATATATTTGGACTAGTTGGTCAAAATGAAACTATATATATTAAACATTTTTTACTTCTTTTTTGGAATTTTTATATAACAAATTAAATCGTTATATCGTAACTTATAATTTCAAAGATAAAGTTGCTTATCACACATGCTGTGTGGTACATTTGCACTTGTTTACGTGTAATTATCACAGATTTTAACGAGTATTCTTTACTACGTTTAATAATATTTACCGAATATCTACATCTCCTAGCCTATAACATGGTTTTGCCATCAGAAATGCAATGATTAAAGTACAACATATTATTGTCATGGAAAATATGTTCTTTTTAAAATTTTGGTCCGTTTATTGTGTCAAAATAAATTTCATTATCCCAAATCTAAACAAATAAAAACGAAAACACAGATGCATCCACCAGTTGAGTGATTTGTTCCATTTATTTAGAGAGAAAAAAACCCATCCATATGTTAAATATAGTTTCCCTGGCCTACACATGCAGTGTGCTTGATATTTTATACACATCACAGTGCGTTTACATGTGGTTTTGCCTGTTTTGTCTGTACAAATCTTTGTAGATGATTCTACAATGCATTAACCTAAGAAATATATTGTAGTTATTTCATCACCAATTTTGGGAATATCGCATCAAGTAGTTAGGTCATACTCTATTATATTCTTGATCTAAGTTGTTTTGTGATGTCTAATCGATGTATGGTCACATTCTACCGTATACGCCATGTAAAATATGGAGGAAGCGATGGAAATCACTAGATGACCGGACAAAGGAGAACTCAAACTGGTGCTATGGTGAAGTTAGGTGACAAAGGAGGAGGAAGGGTCCTATGAGACCAACATGGCAAAATCCTCGGAGCGACGTGCTCCCCCCTCCCCGCCACACAGCTCCGACCCTAAACTAGCGGAGCTCAAGGCTTGTTGGTGAGTTATCCAACTGGCCATGGAGGTGAGCCTACCAAAGCTTGCTGTGGAAACTGACTCCCAAAATGTTGTTGCCAATTTGATTGATCCAGAGAGGGAAATTTGCATATGGGCCAATTAATGGTGGAAGAAGTGAAAGGCCCGCTCCGAACCATAGCGGATTTTAGGGTTGTTTGAGTGTGTCATCGGTAAATAGAGTCGTTCATTGCCTAGCTAAGGAGGGTCGCGTGAATGAAGTTTTTAATACAAAAGGTTTTAAATAAGGCAACCTCAGTGATGCGCTATATTAGAATCATAGCGTGCTAAAGACGCTAAATTGCACACGATGCCATTTGGCATTATAGCGTGGTAAAGCCGCTAAATTGTACACAATGCCATTTGGCATGATGCCCCACCAAAAGCTATAGCCCGAGATAGCAATTATCTAAAAATTTGATAAACTTTTGTTTTGTATTCTGTCGGATTGTATTCGTTCAGGTTTGAACTCGGGTCATGATTAAATAAAACGAAACACCTTCAAGCTAAAAAATGAGTCTTCAAGTCATTCCCATCAAGAATTAGGAATCCAAGCACCTGCGGAAGTGTCAATGTTTCAACGATGTTCTAGATGCCATTGCCTTCTATATGCTACTAAAAGCTTTATTATTGGTACGCTTTAAGTTGTTTTTCTATTGAAACATGTCTACATTTTCATTGTATTTGGTTAGTTCGTCTGTGGTGTGCATTGTTATTGTGTATTGACTCATTTAGTTTGCATCAAAAATTCTTTGCTTAAGACTTTGTTGCAGCTTAATTTTAAGGGGTGTGAAGGGGCCCACCCGCTTGAAAAGGGGGGGGGGGGGCTTTTTTGGAGTAGTTCGTGGTTTCTTTCCCCCCGCAGACTCTTTCCCTCTCCATTGCCGGCACGGACTTTTTCCCTCTCCGCATTCCGCCTCTCCACCCCCACCCATGCCGTGAAGTACTTCTCCGGCGAGGGCGCCGCCTCCACCCACCTGCACTCTTCCGTCAAGTTCTTACCCGACATATTAAGGTTAGTGCTAGATTCGTATCCACCATAGATCTAATCAGGGCAGGGAATCCCCTTTTACTTCGATGCTTCAGGCTTTTTAGATCGACGTCGACTTCAGACTTCAGAATTTCAGATAGATCATAGATATACTAATATTTCCCGCGGAGTTTCAATCGATTTTCGGCCGGTCGCGGAGGAGAGTTCGGGTGCCGGTTTCGGGGGTTTGTTGGTGCCGGACAAAGAGGGTGGAGGTGTCGGCTTGGGCAGGGCTGGGCGGGGCTGGGCGGGGCGGGGGGGATGCATGCGAGCGGAGGAAATCGGCTGAACCTGAACTATTTTCAGTCAACTGAACAGTAATAGGTCTAAGTTTTTCCTTATTTGCACGCACGACTAATGAACAGCGGTAATTGCGCTTCAGGACAGTAAATCATAACTTCCACGATCAAGATGACGGATAACAACCACCAAGAAAAGGAACTTGCTGCCCTGGAGAATGCGTTCCTGGATGAAAGCGCGGACCCAGTCGATCTCCCTTTCTCTCTTCTCAAGGCTATCACAGGAAACTTCTCCGAAGATAACGAAATCGGCAGGGGCGGGTTCGGAGCCGTTTACAAGGTACATACCCTCCATTCTGAATTAACCAGAGACAGTCAAAGTCGAAACCAGCTGATGATAACATTTTTTGCTGACACTGAAGGGAGTACTTCCAAGCGGTGGTATCGTTGCCGTGAAGAAGCTCTATGAGAGACTCGAGATCCTGGACAAGAATTTCAAGAGCGAGGTCGCCTCTCTTGTTGGGGTCAAGCACAAGAACATGGTGCGGTTCCTTGGGCACTGCTCCGAGACACAGCACGTGATGATGCCGTACAAGGGAAAGTTTGTTTGTGCAGAAGAACGGCAGAGGCTGCTCTGCTTCGAGTACCTGCCCAAAGGGTGCCTTGCTGACTATCTCTCCGGTAAAATCAGTTCATCATTATAGCTCTCCCTGCATTTCTACTGTTATATTACCACATGTCTACCAACTTCATTCCATAGTAATAGTAGTAAATCTGAACCTTGTTAGATCTTATTGGAAACTAAATGGTACCTTTGAGTTCCGCTTCTATACCACTACAAAATATGCACCTCATTTTGGTTTCTCATCCTCTCTGCCTCAGAGAGAAAAGCGCACTAACAATTAGGTCACATAACCACAAGTGCTCTCCTCTGTTATAAAGTAGCAGTGGATAGAGCTTAATCGAGTCACCAAAAGAAAATTCTGAGCATCTCAATCTGCCAAGCAAATATGTTGGCAAGCCCACATCTTCACACCTGAATTTTAAAATGAAGTGGTGATTACTTTGTTGCCAACTGTCACACCCACATTTTGGCCATGAAATACGTGTTTCGAGAACTTTCTTTGCACTTGTTAGTATATTGGCTTTGCAAATCGCACAACCAATCAACCAGGCCATTTTTCCTTTCGTTGGACTACTTATCCCACCACATATATAGTACTAACTATTTGTTGTATTGTATACTCTCTACAGATGCGTCTTGTCGACTTGAGTGGACCACGCGTTATGAAATAATCAAGGGGATATGTGAGGGTGTACATTACCTGCATGGGCAGCGTATTATTCACATGGACCTCAAGCCTCAAAATGTACTATTAGATGATAACATGGTGCCCCGAATTGCGGATTTTGGGCTATCACGGCGCCTAAGTGAAAGCAAGAGTCGGGCTATTACTAAAAACATGATTGGGACGACGTAGGTTAACAATTCTCTTTGAACTTGATGTTTTTACCAGTCATCTACCAACGTTTTTTCACACCTATTCGCTGATCATGCAAAATGCAACATTTCTTATGCAGGGGATATATGGCACCAGAATTTATAAATAAGGGAGAAATCACTTTCAAGACAGACATATATAGTTTGGGAGTTATAATCACGGAAATCCTTATGGGACATAAAGAATGCTCCAATGTTAAGGAGGTAATTATATTTTATATGATGTTCCAAGAAAAACAATGTCGAGTGTCGACAGCATGGTAGCAGAAAGCACAATATTGTGAAACAAAAGTGCAAAGCACATTTGATCACAGTATAATTTGCATATGCCAAGATTTGAGTGTTGACTTTATAGCAATATTCCACACACAAAAAGACGTAAAATAAAGATGGTTCTGATTTTTGAAGTCATCATGTGCATCAAAAGAATAACAACAGTAAAATTGATCAAGTGAGAAATTCGAAATTGTTTCTGGTAGGTATCATTCATTTAGTCTCCTGTCGTAAAGCAATATGGCTGCACGTTTGACTGTTTTCTCTTTTCTATTCTTGCATGACATACTTTTTCATATCTCACTACGGTTGTCATATTGGTAGGTAGTTGAAAGTTGGACGAACAAGTTTGTGATATCAAAGAGCCAAACTGTACTAGAAGAAGTAAAAGTATGCGCTGAGATAGCAGTAAAATGCACAAACTATGACCCAGGGAATAGGCTTACTACAGGCTTTATCATTTGTCTATTTGAAAAACTGTGTGAAGTGGAAATTTCAAACAGAATGGATGTAGCTACCTCACCGGAAGGGCAGGTAGAAACTCAACACTAAGCATATAATCCACCAACAATTATTTAGTGATTTGTCCTCACCCTGTTTTCGTTTTTGTTGCAGATAAGCTTTGCCTGCAATGTGGCCAATGAGCTGAAGTTGAGCCTAGAGAGGAAGCCGATGGCAGAAACTCTTGAGTGTGTCAACTGGGGTGATGAGCACCCTCGGTGTCAAGCTTACCATGGCGATGGGCGACAAGTACAATAAGCACCAAAAACTCCTCCCTCCCTTAAATAAAATATTCGTTCCCTACCCCGATCCAGATCGGGATCGGATGTTCCCGCACGCCACTGTCCTTCCCTCCTCCTGCCAATTGTCGTAGTCGCTGGCGGCATGCACACTCTTTACTGACGCCGAACATGGCGCCGCGTTGCGCGTGCGCCGATGGGCCGCTCGTGTAACACGTGCCCAACAGCACAGCCACCACGTCCTGGTAGGGCTGGACCAAAAGCTCGTAGCTCGCGAGCTTAATGAGCGCTCGATAGTTCGGCTCGTTAAGCTCGGAGCTCGCTTCTTAATGAACAGAGCCAATCATTGATTTTAGCTCGTTAAGCTTAACGAGCTTAACGAACGAGCTAATGAGTTTCACGAGTAGCTCGTTAAGCTCGTTAGTAACAATATAACACATATTTTCTTCTTACGTGACAAACTTTTTTAGCACCTCACCCCATAAATTCAATCTGATCGACATATGAGGCAACAAACTAGTGCATTTCTTTTTGTAGTCACCATATTTCATCTTGAAAACCACACCTACACATTCATCCTGTATATCATAACACATTATAATCTGTTAACGAGCGCTCGCGAGCGCTCACGAGTTTAACGAGCTTCAAACGAGCCAAGCCGAGCCGGCTTTTCTGCTCGTTAATCTTAATGAGCTTAACGAGCCGAGCCTTAACGAGCACGAGCTTAACGAGTACGAGCTTAACGAGCCGAGCTGCTCGTTAGTCCACCCCTACGTCCTGGGCTAAGGTGCTCGCCTCCTCCTTCCTGCCGGGCGCCCTCGAGGCCGTCTTTCCTGACATGACCGTCGCTGTCACGCGCACCGACTTGTACAGCCTCTGCTTGTGTGACGTGTCCCTCAATGTGGTCGTGGAGGGTAAGACCACATGGAAGAATAGCCGCCGCTAACTGGCTACGGCTACCTCCACGTCCGGATGGTCCCCCTTCTAGCTTTCTACGGCGGTGAGCACGTGGTACTTGGACCTCGCTGAGTTTGCCGAGTCTAGCGTCCGACCGTCGGGGAAGACCTCACGTCTGGGGCGTTGTGCTGCACAGTGTTGCCGTGCTCTTGATCGCCATGGGGTATAGTGTGGCATAGCCCGCGTTGGGAAGGGGAGCCGGTGGTGGGGCCAGGGTAGCCAGGCTAGGTGTGGCGTCCTTGGTGGTGTCCGAGGCCCTCGAGGTTAGCGAGCAAGTCGGGAAACCTAACCCACAATGTGGTGGTTTTCTACTAACCTAACCCACAATGTGGTGGTACCGGTGTTTTCTACTAACCTAACCCACAATGTGGTGGTTTTCTGCAATTCAATTGGAAATATGCCCTCCTTTACTTTAATTTGACTTGATTCTTCAATTAAATCTGATTTAATTATTCATGTTCTAACGAAGCTAAATGTTTGTTGTAATCAGGATATTATCAAGCTCACCGGAGTCCTCTTCATGCCTGCATGTTCCCGGTATACTTTTCTGTCAACTGGTACCGCTTAGGTGGTCAATTTTTTGGATTTTTGCAGCTGCTATCCTTTATTCCAGTGTACTGCTCTTTGCTAGAATACGGCAAGCCATTGGAGATACCTGCTCATATATGGTACTACTATCAATGTTCATTGTTAAAACAGGCGCGGTGGGGGACCCCAAGAGGATGCGCACTGGCGGCCACAGCATGCTGCCGTCATCATGGGGTGCCAGGAACTCTGTGGCGGAGGCTGTTCCGCCGGCGACGGCCACGGCCAACACGCCAGCGCTGCCGGTCGTGGTTGACACGCAGGTGGTGCACGCGCTGCTGGCGTGCGCGGAGGCCGTGCAGCAGGAGAACCTATCAGCCCGTCTCATTCCTGGACCGCTTCACCGAGTCTCTGCATTACTACTCCATCATGTTCGATTCCCTTGAGGGCAATGGCTCCAGCCCGTCTGAAGTCTCATCACGGACTGCTGCTGTTGGTGCAGACCAGGTCATGTCTGAGGTGTACCTCGGCCGGCAGATCTGCAACGTGGTGGCTTGCGAGGGCGCGGAGCGCACAGAGCGCCACGAGACTCTGGGGCAGTGGCGGAACCGTCTTGGCAACACCGGGTTCGAGACCGTGCGCCTGAGCTCCAACGCCTACAAGCAGGCGAGCACGCTGCTGGCTCTCTTCGGCGTGGGAGATGGGTACAAGGTGGAGGAGAAGGAAGGTTGCCTAACGCTTGGGTGGCACACTCGCCCGCTGATCGCCACTTCGGCATGGCGCCTCGCCGCACCGTGATCACAAGTTTTGAATGCTCTAAGTACACATCATGAGCATTGAGCACAATCCGGCCATGGCTCTCCGGCGCACTTGAAGCTAAATGTCAATGAACGCTGAATTGCAGCGACCAACGACCGGGTTATGGTTCTGTCCGGCGTGAAGAAGTTAATTGCATGAAGATACCACATTTGGGACAGCTGTAACGAATCAGTATCACTATTCGATTTTTTTGCATGTGAGTACCATGCTTGGGGCTAATTGTTACAAAACGGTCTAAGCACCGTATTGATGGTGTATCTGACCATTGGGGCCCGCATGTGGGGCTTACGTGGCATGTGTTTTTTGCGAAAAACCCCCTTGCTTTCTATTTAATCACCCATATGTCCTTGTTCGCCAAAAAAAGGTTGCGCTAGTTTTTTTTACGCCAAGAAAACATGCGCGCGCGTCCGCCGGGTTCGAACCGACGACCTCCCGCTGTACTAAGAACGCGCCCAGCCAATGGACCACGCAGCCAATGGACCGACGTATTATAACAACCGAAAGGTAAACGGGCCGCAGGCCCTTTTACACTGCCAGGTTTTAAAAACAAACAGAAAAATAACGCTGCGTCCGGGTAACTGAAGCAAACACCTCAACCACTCCTGCCCCCTCCCTCAAAAAAAAAAAAACCACTCCTGCCCCCTTTTCTCTTACTTTATTTTTTTTTAGGAATCTGCAGGCCCTCGTCCTTTTGCTTTGTTCGATAAATTCAATATAACTTGTTCTACTTAAATCTTATGGAAGACATTGGGACCATTTTCACTGCTAGTTTTCTTACAAAAAATACGTAAAAAAAAATATAGTATATTCTCGTATTACAAATAATATACATAGAAATCATAAATAAAGTACAATCTGGTATTTCAATATATATTAAGGTGGTGCTGCTCAGATGAAGCTATAGGAGGTGGTGTTGTTTAACAAGTTCAATATATTAGAAAAAGTCAGTCTAGCCAGTGATCTTTATATATTTTTTTAAAGAGTTTATATTATATTTAAAAAATGTTACATGTATATAAAAAATTCATCGTATATTATACAATAATGTTCAGTGTGTATTAAAATAATGTTCAGTGCAAAACAATATTGCATATACTAAACCTATATAAAAAAATAAATGTATAAAAATCCAAAGAATACCCATGATCTTGGAAAAGATTAAAAAATCCGAAACAAAAAAAAAACACATACAAAAAAAGGAAAAAGGCCAGGACGTGTCTAAAAGTATAAAAAGACGTATTCATCCATTTTGACGCAAACATTGCAGTGGCGTAGTGCTTTGCGCACGCAAACTGCGTACGGTCCGTCGCATGTTTGATTCCTGGAGAGCGCTTTATTTTTACGTTTGTTTTTTAGTAAAACCTGGCAGCCCATTTAACTGTGAAATAATATAAAGATTCAGCATCGAACTTCACCGACATATGCCGCGTGGTCTGGTGGTTCGGCGCCTCGTGGTCTGGTGGTTCGGCGCGTGCGCAGTAGAGCGGAGGGTGTCGGTTCGAACATTGGCGCCTTTTTTTTGGCGAACAAGCATATATGCGTCATTAAATAGAAAGCAAGGGGTTTTCTCGAAAAAAAACATGCCACGTAAGCCCCGACAGACGTGCCCCAATGGTGAGATACACCATCAATACGGTGCTTAGACCGTTTTGCAACAATTAACCCTAGACATGGTACTCACATGTAAAAAAATCGAATAGTGGTACTGATTCGTTAGAGCTGCCCCAAGTGTGGTATCTTCGTGCAATTAACTCGGCGTGAAGAGATGTGTGAAAACTATAGTATAGCCTCAGTCGTAGCGGGAGTGAAACGGACGATTGCGACTGACTTTGAAGTCTTGCGCTTCTGTCGTCTTCTCTGCTTCGCCATTACCAACTGCGTTTCTGATGGGTCAACACCTTGCGCGGTGACTGCGTCCCCTTCCGGTGCCTTCCTTGTCTCTCCTCTCTTCCCTCCCGCAGTCACAGTGGGATTGGCGTGAACGCTGGTAACGACGCGGACGCTGTTGATTGGAGTTGTTGCCGATATGTTGTTGTAGACGTAACCCTGTATTTCGATGTCGAGGTAGCCGATCATGGTGATGTAGCCTTGGTTGAGGTAGTCGTGGTCGATGATGTAGTCGTCGTAAATGATGAACCCGCACAAAGCCGGAGCGCAAAAAAAATGCACTATGTTGTAGATGACGGAGCTGCAGTCGTGGACGATGCACCTTGCGGATGTCAGAGGGTGCCATCAGCGATGAGTCCACCGGTTTTGCGAGGACCGGATGAAACCCATCGAGCACACATCGGTTTTGCCAGAACCGTGTGGCCATGTAGGGGTCGTCACTGTAGTGACGCTGGGTCGATGCAGTCGTGCCGTCGTGGATGACGTGACGCGGTCAATGTCGTCGTCGAGGTGTTGGTGAAGACCACGTTGATGAAGACCTTGGCGATGAAATGTCGACGATGACGTTGCAGCGGCGTGTCGACCATGATGCGTCGCTGGAAGGCGTCCCTCCGCGGCGACGAAATGTCGATGTCGTGCCGTGCCGAAGAAGTATGTTGGCTCATAGCCCGGCGTAGTCGTACAGGTTGATGTCATTCGGCTCGGGTCGTGGAATATTTATGCAGATCGCTCGGTGTAGATCGATGTGTCGGCTTGGTGTAGACGGCATGACGGCACACGAGTGGTCGTCAGGTTGATGGAGTCAGGACTCGGCTTGGTGTAGACCGTGTCCATGCGCGTGCCTTGAAGTCGAAAACCTGCTCGCCCTCCCGGTGTCCGGCGCCGTGAGCCTGCTCGATGAAGATGTCGACGTGCGGCTAGGTGCCGTGGTCGTCGTCCAGATCAGATCGCGACGATGATTGTTCCCACCCGCGCGCGGATCGCAAAGACCCGCATGGCGTTGCCTTTCGATTGTTGCAGAAGGCCCGTGGCTGAGAGCAACTCCAACGGAGCGATCCATTTCGTCCGCCGCCATTCGTTTGGGTCGGCGCGGACAAAAGTGGAGGCCCAACGCGCCGCGACGAGGCCTACGCCTACGACGCGCGGACAAACGCTGATTCGCCTTCGAGTACGAGGAGGCGAGGCGGCGTAGCGTGCACGAGGTCGACCGCCGCGTGCCGCCGCCGCCGCTCATCGTCAAGGAGGAAGACCAGGCGGCAGAGGACGCCTATCAGGCGGCCCTTGCGGCCGTCTACCGGGAGAGCGAGGAGGAGGACGAGCGGCGCAGGGCGGAGGCAGCAGAAGAAGAAGAAGCTCGGTACGAGGCGGGCATGGCGCAGGGCATGGCCCTCTCCGCGGCCGGCGACTGCGTGGTGCCGTCGGTGGCCCCGCCGTCCCCTCCCCGCCGCCTCACCAAAGCCGAACTGCAGCCGGAGCCCATCGAGCGCTACTCTTGGACGGAAGTAGTGCGCGAGTGGGCGAGGGCGCCGCCGGTCTGGATGCAGGCCACGCTGGAGCAAGAGGTGGCGTACCTCGAGCACTGGCGGCAGATCCGGATGGCCGAGGAGCGCCGCGAGGGCGAGTACCTCGAGATGCTCGAGCGCGACGCCGAGGCTGAGCGGCTCGAGGCCGAGGAGGAGGCGCGCCAGGCCGCGGCGGCCCAGGCGGCGGCACTACCAGCGCCGGCACAACCCGCGCCCGATATGGCCGCGCTCTGGAACACGGCGTCTAGCTGGGCCGGTCCGGCGCCGACGCTCATCAATCTTACTGACCCCGAGGACCCCCGAGGACGACGACAACGACGCCTAGGGCAGCGCGTCGGCGCCTAGTTTTTAGTTTGTTTTTATTTTTTTTAAATGCTAATATGGACGCGTGGACTCCCGCCGGCCTTCGTGGCCGCCTTTAATGTTTAATCAATTTAGTTTTTATGTTAAATATGCATGCATTCAGTTTTTTTTACGCCGTCATAATTGGTCATGCCAGCGTTGGGCGCACGCGCCGACCCAAACACGGAAGCGGACGCTCGTGTTCGCTTGGTCGACCCAAACGAATAAAAAACGGACGAAATAGCCGTCCGTTTAGGTCGACCCGTTGGAGTTGCTCTGAAGGCTCCATCCAATGCGCGTACGCATGGGCGTCTTGGTGAATTTCGCCATGCACGTATGCATGTGCACATGGCCGTGTTCCTTGCTGCTCCTTGCGTGCATGTAGTCGATGCGGATCGGGGCTCGGTGCAGATGGTTCGATCGCTCGATGCAGCAGTACGTGAGCGCGGTGTGTGCATCATCCGCAGGAGGCAGTCCTCGGTCGGTGGAGGCAGGAGCCCTGGCGGCGCGGGTCGATGTAGATGGGATCGCACTTATGTCGCCGGCTGGTGTTGACGCGCTCGTATGCGTGGCTGGCTGCTGATGGCGCGTGGTGTTGATGTAGATCGCACCCGGGAGGTGTCGGCCAGAGGCGGTCGCCGAGCCGAGGAAGATGCGCCTAGCGGTGGATCGAGTTGCACCGATCTGCACAATTTCTCACCAGATTTAAGGGTGGTCAGATTTGTTGGCTAAAAGAAAGCAATCTGAGAAACTTTGGAAATTAAATTGATCTAATCTAAGGAATTGATCTATTCTACGGAGTTGATCGACTCTTTGACGATCGAGTGCCGCCAGGGCCGGGCGGGCAAAATCCGGGGCCACGTGCGAAACTAAAAAATGGGGCCCTATCTCACTAAAAAAAACTAACGGGCACTTATAATGTATATGTGTATATCTCACGGAAAAAAGTTCTAGTGTATATAACATAATGTCTTGCGCTCAGAGGAACTAGACTGATGTTTTCCCATGATAACTTAAATCTGTATTACTGAAACATAAGATACAAAAGATGAATAAAATACAATTGAACAGTGGCATATATCAATAAGTTCATGCATCAATGTTTGGGTCTATCTCACCTAGTTTTGGGTCCTCTCTGGTTGAACTGCTACACCATGAGTGTGATCTTTAATCGTGGAGGTAAGAACCGACCTCTAACAAAGACCGAAGCAATGATCTCTTCCAAAAGTTAATTAGGAAATTAGGAATTACGAGTAGAAAACGAAGTTAATCGAAAATGAGGACTGGCTAAGCACCTGGAGTCACGGATCTATCCGGTGAGTTGGAAATTTGAGAGAGGAAGCCATGAACAGGGACAAGAAGGCAACAGCGGCACTACGGTAGCAGCCTGAACCGGATCGGTCCGGTGATGCGAAGGCTACGAGATGATCTGTATCCTGCTGGGTTTGGCAAACAATGAACTTGGAGAGATACCTTTGGATCATTTGATCACTATCACTCTATCAGTTTCAAATACCTGATATTGAGGATGAGATACCTGGTGTTGCGTGATCGGCCCGACGCCCGGTCGCCATTGGCCGACGCGACTGTAGCGTGACATCAACGGTCCGACGCGGCTGCAATTACGGTTTCGAGATGAGACAGATGATCCCGATTCCCTGGGCGTAGGCTGCGATCTCGTTGTTTCTTTCTTTTGACGGATGAATCTTGATTCCCTACCGCGGGAACGAACGAAAGAGCGAGGCGAGGCGCTAGATGCCCTCCACTCAGGCCCAACTCCAGCGCCCAGCAGCCCAGTATGGCCTCGATCTGTTTTTTTAAATACTAGCCTGTGCGGGCCGCCATTTGGGATAACTGTGGGCCCAGCCCTGAGTGTCGCGCCTCCGGGGAGAGAAGATTAATCTTCCCGGGGGCGGCGCGCTACGGAGGTGGCGGAAGGTTTTAGGATCAGCATCGTGAGACTAACAGCTCTAATACTATGTGAAAACTATAGTATATTGTGTTGTTTCTATTTTATTGATCTTATCCTCATATAGGGTATATATAGAGTACACAACTTAGAATGCAAGAAGCCTATGACTTGAATACAAGATGGACTCTAGAATCCTAGTCTATCTCTAAGTCGTACACATATGTGTATTCTAACAAGATGGTCAACGAACTCTGAACAGACCCGGCATGTAACTCGTTCTTGTTCTCAGTTCTCCACTTGCATGATCTGTAAACTCTTCTCAAGCCTGCTGTTATGTTTTAAATGTCAATTATCATATTAAATAAAGACGGGCCGAACTTTGGTTAGCTCTAATGAGAATTTTGTATACAAAGGCACACATCTAAAACTGAGCTAAGCTTTGTTCTGGTCTTGATCGTCAGTATAAACTTTAGAATGGTGTTCACTGTTCTTATGAACATGATGCTGTGGCTTTGCTCTAGTTGAATGTTTCTGATCCATAAATGAAGCTGCACAATAGTTGGAGAGGTGCATGACAGAGGAAACTTTGCACATTTTCTCCATGGGGCTATTGTTACATTTTCAAGTGCGCACGCAGGTAACGTAATTTTGCATGTAATTATTGCCCCCCCCCCCCCCCCCCCGGAGTCCTGGATTAGGAGGTATCCGGACAGCCGGACTATATACTTTGGCCAGACTGTTGGACTATGAAGATACAAGATTGAAGACTTTGTCCCGTGTCCGGATGGAACTCTCCTTTGCATGGAAGGCAAGCTTGGCGATTCGGATATGTAGATATCCTTCTGTGTAACCCTAGCCCCCTCCGGTGTCTATATAAACCGGAGGGTTTAGTCCGTAGGACCGGGATCATCATCAACAATCATACCATAGGCTAGCTTCTAGGGTTTAGCCTCTACGATCTCGTGGTAGATCAACTCTTGTAATACTCATATCATCAAGATCAATCAAGCAGGAAGTAGGGTATTACCTCCATCGAGAGGGCCCGAACCTGGGTAAACATTGTGTCCCCTGCCTCCTGTTACCATTAGCCTTAGACGCACAGTTCGGGACCCCCTACCCGAGATCCGCCGGTTTTGACACCGACATTGGTGCTTTCATTGAGAGTTCCACTGTGTCGTCGCGATAAGGCTTGATGGCTCCTCCAATCATCTTCAACGATGCAATCCAGGGTGAGGTTTTCCTCCCCGGACAGATCTTCGTATTCGGTGGCTTCGCACTGCGGGC
The DNA here is from genome assembly GCF_018294505.1 of Triticum aestivum. NCBI lineage: Eukaryota > Viridiplantae > Streptophyta > Magnoliopsida > Poales > Poaceae > Triticum > Triticum aestivum. The sequence continues at coordinate 9,435,539 of NC_057814.1, forward strand.
CAACTCGCTTGGCCATCTGGAGCAGATCGATAGCTACGCCCCTGGTCATCAGATAAGGTTTGGAAGCTTGAACTATACGACCGACATCCGCGGAGACTTGATCTTCGACGGATTCGAGCCCATGGCAGGTGCGCCGAACAGTCACGATGAGCATGACTTAGATCTGGCATCGGACGGTGTTCGTGAGATCGCGCCTGCGGCTGCCCCGGCTCTCAATCTGGAGCAGATCGTGCCATCCGAGGACGGGTGGATGGATCCCGCCACGGAGACCGCACACTCAGCGGCGATAGAGCCGAATACAGGCTTCGCCTCCAATGAGGCCTGTGTCATCGGATCCTCGGACTCGTTTCCGGTCATAGGCTCCGAACCATGTGCATCCGTGCCTATAGAATCTGATTGGGCACCGGTCATGGAGTTTACCTCCGCGGATATCTTTCAGCACTCTCCCTTGGACGACGTGCTAAATTCATTGAGATCTCTCTCCCTGTCAGGAGACTCGCGGCCGAACTATGTCCGGCTCGAGTGGGGAGCGGACGATGAAGAAATTCGTCTCCCACCCACCACCCACTTAATAGCCACTGTCGATGACATAACCGACATGCTTGACTTTGACTCCGAAGACATCGACAGTATGGACGACGATGCCGGAGAAGAACAGGAACCACCGCCCACAGGGCGCTGGACAGCCACCTCATCATACGACATATGCATGGTGGACATACCCAAAGAAGGCAATGGCAATGAGGCAACGGAGGATAATCCCCTTGAGAAGCAATCTAAGCACCGGCGTCATAGGCGCCGCCCTAAGCCTCGCCATGGAAAAAATAGTGATACCGGCACAGGAGACAATAACGCTCCGGATGGTGCCGAAGACGAAAACAACCCCGCCGGGCCAGACTTCGAGCAGGCCAAACGGGAAGATGGGCAAGATAGCCCCGATGAACAGGCAATGGATGGAGACTTGGAGGACGATAATTACATGCCCCTCTCCGAAGACGAGGTGAGCCTTGGCAACGACGAATTCATCGTGCCTGAGGACCCCGTCGAGCAGGAACACTTCAAGCGCCGGCTTATAGCCACCGCAAAAAGTCTGAAGAAAAAGCAGCAGCAGCTTCAGGCTGATCAAGATCTGCTAACGGACAGATGGACTAAGGTCCTGGCAGCCGAGGAATATGTACTTGACCTCCCCACAAAAAGTTACCCAAAGCGAAAGTCGCTACCTCAGTCTGAGGAGGAGACGCTAGAACAGGATGCGGCTGACCGGCCACCGCGTGGCCGAGACAAAGTATATCAGCCCGAACACCATCCCGCACCCTGTCGCCAGTCAAACAAAAATACGAAGGCTCGGGGCTACACACAGGACCTGCGAGATGCGTTGAAAAACAAAACAGGACAGTCAAGATCGATCTATGGATCAAGGGGGCGCGCCCCAACACGTGTCGACGATCACCACGCCAGATATACAAAAAATAAATTCGGCCGGGCCAAATACAATAGACCAGACTCATCTGAACTGCGTCGTGATATAGCCCGGCACAGAGGCGCCGCACACCCCCTATGCTTCACTGACGAAGTAATGGATCATGAATTCCCGGAAGGGTTTAAGCCCGTAAATATCGAGCCCTACGATGGGATTACGGACCCCGCGGTATGGATAGAAGATTTCTTCCTCCACACTCACATGGCCCGCCGGGATGATTTACACGCAATCAAGTACCTCCCACTAAAACTCAAGGAACCGGCTCGGCATTGGCTGAATAGTTTGCCGGAAAATTCCATTGGAAGTTGGGAGAGCCTGGCAGACGCATTCCTGGATAACTTCCAGGGCACTTACGTGCGACCACCGGATGCTGACGACTTAAGTCACATAAGCCAACAGCCCGGAGAGTCAGCCAGGAAATTCTGGACTCAGTTCCTAACTAAAAAGAATCAAATTGTCGACTGTCCGGATGTCGAAGCCCTAGCGGCCTTTAAGCATAATATCGGCGACGAATGGCTTGCCCGACATCTCGGCCAAGAAAAACCAAAGTCCATGGCAGCCCTCACGACACTCATGACCCGCTTTTGTGCGGGCGAGGATAGCTGGTTGGCTCGTAGCAACAACACAACAAGCGATCCTGGCACATCAGAGGCCAGAGATACCAGCAGCAAGCCCCAACGCAATAAACACAAGCATCGTAAAAATGGGGATAACGCCAGAGACACGACAGTCAATGCCGGATTCCGTGGCTCTAAATCCGGTCAGCGGAAAAAGCCACTACAAAAGAACAATTCAGGCCCGTCCAGTGTGGACCGCATACTCGATCGTCCATGCAAAATTCATGGCACCCCAGGAACACCAGCCAATCATACCAACAGAGAATGCTGGGTCTTCAAACAAGCCGGCAGGCCAGGTGCCGACCACAACGAGAAGGGGCCTCAAAGCGATGACGACGAGGAGGAGCCCCGATCACCGAACACAGGAGGGCAAAGAAAATTCCCCCCGCACATTAAAACGGTGAATATGATAAACGCCACCCACATTCCCAAGTCAGAACGGATGCGCACTCTTACGGATGTCGACTCGACGAAGTCCGCCCGCCCCACTATGGCCGATCACTTTCGATCGTACGGATCGTCCGGCCAACATCAATCTGGGCAATTCAGCCGCACTAGTCCTTGACCCAATAATTAACGGATTTCGCCTCACGCGCGTCCTTATGGACGGAGGCAGCAGTCTAAACTTGCTGTATCAGGACACAGCGCGCAAGATGCGCATCGATCATTCAGTGATCAAACCCACCAAAACTACCTTCAAAGGTGTTATACCAGGTGTGGAAGCCCGCTGTACAGGCTCCGTCACCCTGAAGGTAGAATTCGGAACACCGGATAATTACCGTACCGAAGAGTTAACCTTCGACATCGTCCCGTTTCGCAGAAATTACCATGCGCTACTCGGACGAACCGTGTTTGCTAGATTCAACGCGGTACCACACTATACCTACCATAAGCTCAAGATGCCCGGTCCACGTGGCGTCATAACAGTTAATGGCAAGGCCGAACTCCACCTATGCGCCGAAGAATGTAACGCCGCCTTAACAGTAGAAGCAAATAAAGGCATCTCATCGAACCTCGGGTCGACGGCCAAGCTCACGGACACCGTCAAGGGAGTCCGGACTACTCTGCGGCAGGATAGCCCGGCTTGTCCAGAGCTCAATTAAAACAATCCGGCAATAAACGGAGGCACAGTGAGGATAGGCCAAACAATGCGGCTCAACCGCTACGTAGCATATAAATATCTTTTTTGCACCCCTTTTCTTTTTTTTACAGGTCCACTCTTGCGTAGACCAGGACCGGCGACACGGAAACAGCTCGAATGTGTAAGGGAATCCTTAAAGACGCCCCTGATGGCCATCTAACCACATACGGATCCGCACACAGCCTCCCCCCGCCTAGTCCCAGCAGGTTCTGAAGTCATACTTATTTTTATCACATTACATGTACCCATACGCTTTGACGTGTTATTTCCAACATGTGGCTTTATATGACGCTTATCTGCTAGTGTTTCTTATTGAGACTCTTTGTCAAATGGCATCCGTATACCGAGATATGCCAGGGGCTTCATTACACCCATAATACGGCAATAAAGTCCGAACACCTTCACGGTCGTTCGGCACCCCGAACTTATAGCATTATATGCATCGGCTCCGAATCATGTCTTGGGTCAAATGTTGGGTTTGCCCGCTCCCGTGTTTTGATACTATACGTTCCGCTCTATCGGCTAAGGTGCCACCGGGAGAACTACTGCGATTGTGTCCCGGTTCTTCCGGACGAGCACCTCAGTAGAGAAAGCCGAAAACTGACTGTCATGATGCGGCGAGAGCTGGTCGCTGTTCGAGAGGTTATAAAATCTTTAAGGATTTCTTCCGCATTATGCGATAACTGATGCAGCGTGCGATGGATCTGTTTTTCTTCCAATCAGGCGCTTATAAAGCCCCTTGTGCGGTCTTCCGAACACCAGGGGCTGCGCCTACCTTCCTTTTGTCAAACTATCCTATGGCTAAGTGAGAGTGATCAAGCCTTATAGTCCGATTGCCTTATTCGTTGTGCTGAACACCTCCTTCAAGGACTCAAAACTGGGATAAAGAGTGTTCAGGTTTATCCCGAACACCCCCGTACTTCCTACGTGGGGGCAGAAGCCGACGACTGACCAACTCTCAGAAATAATATATAAAACGGCCGCGTAGGAGGTAAAAATTTCAAATAACAGGCAATAAATAATAGAAATGACCTTGTTAAAACATTACAAAGGACTACATGACTGTATTCATGGAAATATAATGTCCTTGGTGCATTGCTCCGCCGCAAGGCGGGATCCTTTCAGGACACTATCATAATATAATTCGGGCTTGCGGTGCTCCTTCCCCTCCGGCAGTCCCTCGGTCATCAGCTTCTCAGCATCCATCTTCCCCCAGTGCACTTTTGCGCGGGCGAAGGCCATTCGTGCACCCTCAATACAGACCGACCTCTTGATGACATCAAGTCGAGGGCACGCACTCACCAGCCGCTTCACAAGCCCGAAGTAGCTGCTTGGAATAGGCTCGGCGGGCCATAGCCGGATAATTAAATCCTTCATGGCTAGTTCGGCCGCTTTGTGCAGTTCGATCAGCTGTTTCAGCTGATCGGCAAATGGCACCGGATAATTTGGCGCCAGATACTGCGACCAGAAGAGCTTCTCCACAACACTCCCTTCTTCGGCTTGGTAGAATTGGGCGGCGTCAGATATGCTGCGTGGCAGCTCCGCAAATACCCCTGGAGAAACCCGAATTCAACTTAGTAAGCATGATTTTCTCTTTTTTAAATGCAAGCTTCGCATAGACAAAGCATTACCAGCCGCAATCTTCCTCGCCTCCTAAATTTCCTTCAGGGCGCCCTGGGCTTCCCCCCGGGCATCATTTTCGGCTTGGCGAACTTGGGCGAGTTCGGATTCTTTTCCTGATAGACTCTGCTCCAAGGCCTCGCATTTCTTTACGGCCTCTTGAAGCTCTTGCTCAGCTTCAATTACCCTGGCTTCGTGCTTCTCGCGACGAGCCTGCTCTGCGACTGCCTTCTTCTCGGCCTCGGCCACAGCCTTCTTAAGAGCCCCGACTTCGGTCATCGCCCCTAGAGCGAACCATGAAATATATTTTTATCATACTAAATCATTCATTCGCATTGAACGCGAGCAAGGTTTTTTTTCCATACCTTGTTTATCCTCCAACTGCTTTTTCAGTTGGCCAAGTTCTTCTTTAACCTTCTCCAGACTCTCAGTCAGTCCGGAGACTTCCGCATTATGCGACGCGGCAGTCGTGACAGACGCCTGCTTTTAAACAAGAGAAAGATGCCATAAAGTAAGTCTGCTACGGAATTATATTTGATCCCCTGTTCAGTTCTTTCTTTCATTGAACAGTGTATCAGGGGCTACTACCTACACTATGACATTCTTTGGAACTTTACAAATCATACCTCAAAGCCCATTATAAGGTTGATGCAGGCTTCATTCAGACTGCTCTCGGCGGACTGAATCTTCTCAATCACCGTACCCATAAGGACATGGTGTTCTTCAACGATGGAGGCGCTCTTTAGCTCCGCCCATAAGGTATCCGGCGCTCTTTAGCTCCGCCCATAAGCTTCCTCCCTGATTCTGGAGCCGTACTGGTCTCCGGAATTGTGTCCGGCTGGGAGCCCAATTTAAGATAGCCCCCGCCGTCGACATCCATGGGAGCCTTCTCTCCCGTGTGTCCGGCCATTGGAGCTCGACCCCCTGGGCCGCCTTTCTGGACTTTTCACCCCCTCCTTGGCCTGGTTCCCTCTGGGACGTCGCCTCGGTGTCATTTATATATTCTGGGGAAGGGGCCTTCGGGGGTGTCCCGCTTTCCATATCATCCGGACCCAGTGAACCCTCTGATGAGGATGGTTCGGTACGGGACCTCGGCGGACTGCTAAAAAGGTGTGGATTGATGATCAAAACATCACATCATAGAGAGTACGGATGCGTAAATGTATTCGGATTTTATGTACTCACGAATTCACCAGGGGCTGGGCCCTGGGATCCCAATCCGGGCTGCTGTCGGCAGCGGCGGTGGATTCCCCCGGACGAGAGGTTTTTCCCTTCTTGGGCGTCTCGGCCTCCAAAGACGTGGAGGCCGCCCTTTTCTTTCTCCCCCTCACTGGGGATTGGCCTTCCTCCTCTTCCTCGACCTCTTCGGGGGAGGAGCGGGCATCGGAGTCTTCGGCTATTGCTTCCGAAGTACCACGGCGATGAAGTCCGCCCCGGGTCTCTTTGGCCTCCTTTTCGGCCTTCTTCTTCGGCGCCTTGTAAGGCGCCGGGACCAGCATCTTCGTCAGAAGTGGGCCGGCCGGTTCTTCTGGTAGTGGGGCCGGACAATAGATCCGGCCCGCCTTCTTCGTCCAGCCCTAGTAGAGTGATGGAAAACGCATCAAGCATTTCCCTCGGGTTATGCAGATAAAACTTATGAATTGCCAATGTATAATGACTTACCGGACTTGCGGGGCGGGATAGTTGATACCCGCGATCCTCGGCGGAGTTCGGCCACGATTTGCCGGACTTGAAGAGCACCTTCCAGATGTCCTTGTGAGAGGAGCCGAAGATCTCCCGCAGGGTCTGATGCTTGGCTAGGTTGAATTCCCATAAATTGCAAGACCTGTGTTGGCAAGGAAGAGTCCGGCGAACTAACATCACCTGGACTACGTCAACAAGTTTGATATTCTTGTCTTCCATGCCCTTGACGCGCGTCTAGAGCTCCGACAGTTCGTCGGACGAAGACTAGTTCAGGCCCTTCTCGGGCCAGGACGTAAGCCGCAGGGGCGCTTCGGATCGAAATTCGGGAGCTGCGGCCCACTTTGGGTCGCGTGGCTCAGTGATATAGAACCACTGCTATTGCCACTCTTTGACGGAATCATTAAAAGTACCTGATGGCCATGTGACGTTGAGCATCTTGCTCACCATGGCGGCTCCGCACTCGGCGTGATCGCCGCTCACCACCTTGGGCTTCACATTGAAAATCTTCAGCCATAAGCCGAAGTGTGGCGCGATGCGGAGAAAGGCCTCACACACGACAATGAACGTCGAGATGTTGAGGAAGGAATTGGGAGACAGATCATGAAAATCGATCCCGTAATAATACATGATGCCGCGAACGAATGGGTGGAGGGGAAACCCTAGCCCGCGGACAAAATGAGGGAGGAATACCACCCTCTCGTGGGGTTCCGGAGTGGGGACGACCTGTCCCGCCGTCGGGAGGCGGTGGCCAATTTTCTTGGCCAGATACCCGGCCTCCCGAAGCTTTTTGATATCCTTCTCCCGGACGGTAGAGGCCATCCACTTGCCTCCTGCTCCGGATCCGGACATTTTCGGAAAGCCTTTCGTAGGCTGAGAAGACGAACGCTTGGGCGCTGGGGCTCGAGCGAGAGGAAAAATGGATGAGCAGAGGAAGAAGAAGGCGTGGGTGGAGAAAAGATGAATCCTTATCTCTTTATAAAGGCAGTAGACCGTGCGCCTCCCCACTTGCCCCATAAAACTCGCTCATTCCCCGTGTGTCGTGTTGTTTTTTACGGCGCGGTTGGGTTACCCACGCCCGTATTGATGAGAATCCCGTGATAAGGGGACACGATCTCTGCTTCTACAAGACGTGCCAAGGAAACCGCCTCGCAATATGTGCAGCTGTTGGTTGAGAAAAACGGTTCGAATAATGACCGGGTCGCGGCGTGATGTCACGCTATGAAATGTTGTCAGCAGATTAGACTTGTGAAATATATTCTCTCTACGGTGTTATGTGGAATTTGTTTTGCAGAGCCGGACACGATCCTCGTGTTTGCAATCTTCTATGGAGTATTCGGAGAAGGAACCCGCCTTGCAATGCCAAAGACAATCTGCGCGGCGGACTCATCGTCATTGAAGCCTGGTTCAGGGGCTACTGAGGGAGTCCTGAATTAGGAGGTATCCGGACAGCCGGACTATATACTTTGGCCGGACTGTTGGACTATGAAGATACAAGATTGAAGACTTCATCCCGTGTCCGGATGGGACTCTCCTTTGCGTGGAAGGCAAGCTTGGCGATTCGGATATGTAGATCTCCTTCTCTGTAACCGACTCTGTGTAACCCTAGCCCCCTCCGGTGTCTATATAAACCGGAAGGTTTAGTCCGTAGGACCGGGATCATCATCAACAATCATACCATAGGCTAGCTTCTAGGGTTTAGCCTCTACGATCTCGTGGTAGATCAACTCTTTTAATACTCATATCATCAAGATCAATCAAGCAGGAAGTAGGGTATTACCTCCATCGAGAGGGCCCGAACCTGGGTAAACATTGTGTCCCCCGCCTCCTGTTACCATTAGCCTTAGACGCACAGTTCGGGACCCCCTACCCGAGATCCGCCGGTTTTGACAACGACACCCCCCGGCCCCCACCCCCCTCATTGCCAAATTGCGGCCAGGAACTATTTTCGAATCCTTCACACATTCCAAGAGTTAGCAGTAGTGGTCGCTGGGTACACCCGCCACACAGATGTGAAGTCTGAAAAATCCTTAAAAAATCAAGAACAGCCTCAAAATTGTGCATGTGGCTTCCAAAAGTGTGTTTTGAAGTTCTAGAGATATAAAAAGACGGAGTTCTGTGCGGAAAGGCGGCGGTTTCCATACAAAACCCTGACACATCAGGGAAGAGTGTCAGTTTTGTACATAAGGTGCATCAAGTTTTCTACCACACCCTACACGGATGAGATGTAAAATCTGGATAATAAAAAACTCCATGAAAAAAAACATAAACCTGAAACAACCGAAGAAAAACCTTTCCAATGAAAGAAGCACCATCACGTGCTATGTGGCGGTGTTGGAGCGATCCATATGGTGGCGCTGCAGTGCTCCGCGTCAGAAAAGTGCCATCTGCGGAAGAAGACCTCCTACACAACAATTTACGCTCCAATTTGTCCCCGTAGTGCCCGAAGCCACTGCAATCTGACGACCCATCTAGCCACTAGTTATTGTTTACTTGCATGTTATTTTTCTAGTTGATCGGTTGACCGTCAAAAATAAAAGGTTCAAAAATATAAACAAAAGTTAAAAAAAATACATCAAAAAAAGTTCACAAATTTCAAAAAGTTTGAGAATTTGAAAAAATACCTAATTTAAATGATTCATAAAATTTAGAAAAATTTCATGAATTTGTAAAGTTCATGCATTCAAAATATGTTCATGAAATAAAATAAAAGGTCACGCATTTTGAAAGAGTTCAGGGATTTGAAAAGGTTCGCATTCTTTAAAAAAAGATCACACATTTGAAAAAGATTTCACAAAAATAGAAAATATAAATAAAAAAGTGAAATGAAGAAGTGAAAAAAAACCGACAATCCTGAAGCAGAAGCCGTAGAAAAAAAAACAACCGCATATAGATTTTTTCTTTGAGGGGTTCAACCACATATAGATATCAGAGAGAAACCAGTTGGGGAGATAAATTTGCCAGCAGCCCACTTGGCACCGGGCGTTGCGGGTTTATGTTTTCCTTGCTCGTTGCGCCGTGACGTCCTATTCAGCGACCTACACACGGGCACATACTGTTCAGCACACCTCCCCGCTTGAAAATTCAAAAAAGGTTAACCGATTCAAAAACATGTTCATGAATATACCAGAACAAATAAAATGTTTGCGAATTTCAAATATTATTCCCAAATTTTAAAAAAATGATTATTAAAAATATTTATCGGCTTTAAAAAACTCATGAGTTTCAGAAATAGTTCATTATTTCAAAAAATGTCCGCGAATGAAATATTTACAATTTCAAAGAAATGCAGGCGAATTTTAAAAATGTTCATCATGTAATTATTATTTTCTAATATACAAACAAAAATCATGAAGTCAAGAAACAACCATAATATCAAACAATATTGACGAGTTTGAAAGATGTTCACAAAAATGAAGAAGAAAAAGAAAAACTAAATAAGGAAAAGAAAATAAAAAAGGTACAAAAATGCAAAAAGGAAAGAAAAATTGGTTTAAGGAAGGTTCTAGAAGCTTCCAAAAACCGGTGGGGATGAAAACCGGGAATGGGCAGGCCCACTAAAGCAGTGCTTTTGCGCCGGAGGGTACTCGCTACGATGCTATCCGGCGACCCATGCGCCAAATAGGATCGCCCGGATGCGCGTCTCCCGCGGGTTGCCTGCATCTCAGGCGAGAGATAGGCCTAGTCGTTTTCCACATTTCCCTTTTCTTTATCAGCTTAAAAGTTGTGAATTCGAAACAAACCCTCACAAGTATTCAAAAAATATTCGAGACTATGAGTTATTTTCGCAAATTCTTAAACGAGTTCACGAAATTCAATTTTTGTGGCAAATTCAGAAAAAGTTCACAAATTCAAAAAATGTTCACGTTAATACAAAATTGTATTTTTGAATTAAAAAAAGTTCATGACATTGATAAAATGTTCACAAGTATGAGGAAAATGTTCAAACATTCAAATTTATACGAATTCTAAAAAAATTCATAAAATTTTAAAAAGTTTTCAAATTCAGGAAAAGTTCGTTAATTCAAAAACAGAAATCACATGGATGCAAAACATATTTGTGATTAAAAAAAGTTCATTGTATTCCAAATAATGTTCATGAATTCAAAAATGTTCGAGAATTCATAAAAACTTCGTGAATTCAGTCAATATTCATGTAGATACAAGAAAACGTTCGTCAATTCAAAACAATTCACAAAATTCAGAAAACAATTATGTATTAAGAAAATGTTCGTGAATGAAAGAAAGTTCAATAATGTGCCCCTGAATAAAAAAAGTTTGGGAATTAAAAAAATGGTCATCAACTCCAAATTTTCAAAAATATCATGAAATGGAAAATGTGTTCATGAATTCAAAAGAAAATCCAATTTATAAAATATCCAAACGTATATAAAAAGCTGTTCATAATGTTTTTGAATCTCAAACACTTTGGAAATGTGAACAATGTTTGAAAATTGTGTAGATTTCTTGAAGTTGTCCACGAAATTTAAAATTCTGTTTTTTGTTTTGTGAAATGTTAAAGTTTTTATGAAATTTGTGTAGTTAAAAAAGGAATAAAAAGACGAAAATAGAAAAAAATAAATAAATAAAACTACACTGGAAGCTTCTAGAACTGGTACGGAACTTGCGGAATGACCCCAAAACCAGCTGCTGCAAGTGCCCCTGTAGCGCGATCGAACGGGTTTTCCGGCTTCAAGCACGCGTAGGTGATTAGACCCTTAGTGCTTGCAGCTGGTGATGCATCTCGGGGCTGTTTGGTTGCCGGTCGCACTTTGCCACGCCAAAGGTGCGGCGCGCCACAACTACCTAGGCTGCTGTTTGGTTTCCTACTAAGGTTAGGCTTGCCACAACCTCCAGTGTGTTTTGCAGCAGATTTTCTGGCCAAAAGTGTGGCACTGGTTTTGGCCGCCACACTCTGCGGCGCGCCACGAGTGTGGCTGGATAACTGTGGCAATTTAAGACACCAACCAAACAGCCCCATCATTTTTGACCAGTAGGGTAAGTATCTGGGAGAGCATATCCCGTACTCCCGCTGCACCGTGAGCAACACAGTCATTGGATGAGAAATGCATGTACAAGATGTAATGTGGACGCCTCATCTTATGGATTTTACACAAAACCCCTCATATAGGTACAAAATAATTAACTTTTCTGTACTCTAGCTTCAAAAGATGTGCTGCCCTAGTTTTGGTACAGAGAAAGAATGTGTCCGTCATGTGCGTCTGTAGCTTTGGTTTTTCACACTGATGCATTCATCCAACATGTATATATACACATGCAACGCTATACACGTGCACCGTTAAGTTATAAAGCTTTGCTTTGCTCTAAAAAAACACGTATATATACGACGGATTTCCCAATATGGAGGACATAACATTCAGCAAGTTGATTTCAGAAGGTAAAACTAATTGGAAGAAAGAAAGAGTTAGTAAGTTCAATAACCAAGATTTTTGGACTCATAAATTCTGCACGAAAGATGAACAAACGACAACATCAGCTGTATTAACCAGCTTTGTCAACTTAGAAGGCAACACAACTACAACCATCTTGCCATGTCAAAGCTCATAGTATGACAGCAATATGATGAACCACACGCGTGACAAAACACACAAATCTAACAAGAGTTGCAGCCCAATACATACAACCAAGGCATAGCAAATTAGCGGGTATACATATATTGGACCAACATATTCAACCAGGTGTACTTGAACTAGATCCATATATCACATGAACAAAGGCATTTTTTCATCCATTATTTAAAGGAAACTCGGAAAGTAATGGGTGTCCCCTCCAATGGGTTGGGATGTGCTGCAAAATATCATGCAAGTTCAAGTGAAAGATTTGCACACATACTCAACGTGGACATGACATATAAACAAATTAGAAGGGTGTCCTCTCCAATGGGTTGGGATGTGCTGCAAAATATCATGCAAGTTCAAGTGAAAGATTTGCACACATACTCAACGTGTTTTAATCGATGGTATATAAATACCGTTTGAGTTGTCATGTCCACCTTGGTAAGTAGGTGCAGACTTAATCCAAATATCATGCAAGTTCAAGTGAAAGATTTGCACACATACCTTTGTAGACGCTACTTGCTCTGCAAACAAGAAGAAAATCAAATTATGACAACATGACAAACGATATACTATTTAAATTATGGTTTATTTACCTTTTTCCTGAGTGCAGCAGCATATATTTAGCAATGCATCAAGGCATGTCATGACACATAGCACAAAAATGCTAAATCTGTAGGAATGTAGTTCCATTTTCTTGCACCTGAACGAGGAAGACAAAAGAGCTAATGCATTTAATTCAATCAACCAAAACTACTTCTATATGTATTTCTTTACCTAGCATCCCCAAGCTTAATTCCTGCTCGTCCTCGAGTAGGTAAATGATAAAAAAGATAATTTTTGATGTGGAATGCTACCTAGCATAATCTTGATCATATGTCTAATCATGGCGTGAATATTAAGACACGAGTGATTCAAAGCAATAGTCTATCATTTGACATAAAAACAATAATACTTCAAGCATACCAACCAAGCAATTATGTCTTATCGAAATAACATAGCCAAAGAAAGCTCATCCCTACAAAATCATATAGTCTGGCTATGCTCCATCTTCCCCACACAAAGCATTCAAATCATGCACAACCCCGATGACAAGCCGAGCAATTGGTTCATACTTTTTAACGCGCTTCAGCTTTTTCAACTCTTACGCAATACATGAGCGCAAGCCATGGACATAGCACTATAGTGGTATATGGTGGTGGTTGTGAAGACAAAAAGGGAGAAGATAGTCTCACATCAATGATGACCCACAAGTGTAGGGGATCTATCGTAGTCCTTTTGATAAGTAAAAGTGTCGAACCCAACGAGGAGCAGAAGGAAATGATAAGCGGTTTTCAGTAAGGTTTTCTCTGCAAGCACTGAAATTGTAGGTAATAGATAGTTTTGTGATAAGATAAATTGTAACGAGTAACAAGCAATAAAAGTAAATAAAGTGCAGCAAGGTGGCCCAATCCTTTATTTAGAAAAGGATAAGCCTGAACAATTTCTAATAATGAGAAAGGAGCTCCCGAGGACACATGGGAATTATCGTCAAGCTAGTTTTCATCACGTTCATATGATTCGCGTTCGGTACTTTGATAATTTGATATGTGGGTGGACCGGTGCTTGGGTACTGCCCTTACTTGGAAAAGCATCCCACTTATGATTAACCCCTGTTGCAAGCATCCGCAACTACAAAAGAAGTATTAAGGTAAACCTAACCATAGCATTAAACTAGTGGATCCAAATCAGCCCCTTACGAAGCAACGCATAAACTAGGGTTTAAGCTTCTGTCACTCTAGCAACCCATCATCTACTTATTACTTCCCAATGCCTTCCTCTTGGCCCAAATAATGGTGAAGTGTCATGTAGTCGACGTTCACATAACACCACTAGAGGAAAAGACAACATACATCTCATCAAAATATCAAACGAATACCAAATTCACATGACTACTAATAGCAAGACTTCACCCATGTCCTCAGGAACAAACGTAACTACTCACAAAGCATATTCATGTTCATGATCAGAGGGGTATTAATATGCATTAAGGATCTGAACATATGATCTTCCACCAAGTAAACCAACTAGGATCAACTACAAGGAGTAATCAACACTACTAGCAACCCATAGGTACCAATTTGTGGTTTTGATACAAGATTGGATACAAGAGATGAACTAGGGTTTGGAGAGGAGATGGTGCTGGTGAAGATGTTGATGAAGATTGACGCCCTCCCGATGAGAGGATCGTTGGTGATGACGTTGGTGATGATTTCCCCCTCCCGGAGGGAAGTTTCCCCGGCAGAACAGCTCTGCCGGAGCTCTAGATTGATTCCGCCAAGGTTCCGCCTCGTGGCGGCGGAGTTTCGTCCCGTAAGCTTGCCCACGATTTTTTTCAGGGTAAAAGCCTTCATATAGCAGAAGATGGACACTGGGGGGCCACCAGGGGGCCCAGGAGGCAGGGGGCGCGCCCAGTAAGGGGGGGTGCGCCCCCACCCTCCTGGCCAGGGTGTGGGCCCCCTGAGGTGTTTCATTCGCTCAATATTTCTTATAAATTCCAAAAACATGTTTCCTGGAGTTTCAGGACTTTTGGAGCTGTGCAGAATAGGTTTCCAATATTTGCTCCTTTTCCAGCTAGAATTCCAGCTGCCGTCATTCCCCCTCTTCATGGTAAACCTTGTAAAATAAGAGAGAATAGCCATAAGTATTGATATATAACGTGTAATAACAGCCCATAATGCAATAAATATTGATATAAAAGCATGATGCAAAATGGACGTATCAACTCCCCCAAGCTTAGACCTCGCTTGTCCTCAAGCGGAAGCCGACATCGAAAAATATGTCCACATGTTTAGAGATAGAGGTGTCGATAAAAATAAAATACGGACATGAGGGCATCATGATCATTCTTATAACAGCAACATATATAGATTTTATCATATGATTTCTTATGTTCAAGTAACAATCAATTCACAATGTCAAGTATGGTTCAAAAACTTCATTGAGAACTAACAAACTATAATCTCAGTCATTGAAGCAATTGCAATTTATCATAACATCAGAAAGAGTCAACAATAGAGCTTTTCAGCAAGTTCACATACTCAACTATCTTGTAGTCTTCTATAATTGCTAACACTCACGCAATACTTGTGGTTATGGAATTCAGCCGGACACTGAGAAAGATAGGGGCTTATTGTGTTGCCTCCCAATGTATTCACCTTTAGGTGATGTCAACAATAATGACCCATGCTAACTTACATCCAATTGGATATATATATCACGATCTTTCAAACACGAGGAGCTTGCCAAAGGATAAAATGAAAAAGGGAAAGGTGAAGATCACCTTGACTCAAGCATAAAGCAAAAGCATAAAGTAAAAGATAGGCCCTTCGCAGAGGGAAGCAGAGGTTGTCATGCGCTTTTATGGTTGGATGCACAAAATCTTAATGCAAAAGAACGTCACTTTATATTGCCCCTTGTATGTGGACCTTTATTATGCAGTCCGTCGCTTTTATTACTTCCACAACAAGATCGTACAAAGCTTATTTTCTCTGCACTAATAAGTCATGCATATTTAGATAGCAATTTTTATTACTTGCACCGATGACAACTTACTTGAAGGATCTTACTCAATCCATAGGTAGGCATGGTGGACTCTCATGGCAAAACTGGGTTTAAGGATAATTGGAAGCACGAGTAGTATCTCTACTTGGTGCAAGGAATTTGGCTAGCATGAGGGGGAAAGGCAAGCTCAACATGTTTGGAAGGTCAATGACAATATACTTGAACTGAGATGTGAGAAAACATAACCATTACGTTGTCTTCCTTGTCCAACGTCAACTCTTTTAGCATGTCATACTTAATGAGTGCTCCCAATCATAAAAGGTGTCCAAGATAATATATTTATATGTGAACCTCTCTTTCCTTATCACTTCCTATTAATTGCAACGATGACCAAAACTATGTTTATCAACTCTCAACAACTTTTATGCCTCATACTTTCTATGTGTGAAGTCATTACTTTCCATAAGATCAATATGAACTCTTTTATTCTTTCTACTTTCTCAAGATCATGGTAAGATAGCAAAGCCCTTGACTCAACACTAATCTTTATTATAGACAGCTCACAGACTCGATTGCAAAAAGAGATCATAAAGCAAAACTCAAAACTACTTGATACTAAAACTTCAATCTACTAGATCAAGATACTACTAAAGGATCGAACTAAATAAAACGGTAAAGATAGGAGTGTGAGGGTGATACGATATCGGGGCACCTCCCCCAAGCTTGGCTGTTGCCAAGGGGAGTACCCATACCCATGTGATTATGTCTCCTTCTTCAGGGTTGGTGTTGTGATCTTTTTGGCGATGATGCCCCTTAGGATACGATTCTCCTCCTCGAGCTTATTGACTTGTTTCTTGAGGTCCATAATTTCCTTGCGAAGCTTTCCCGTGACGGCCAAAGCTCCTTTTACCCAAGGATGCTGCATAGCTTCTAGAGAACAAATGACACTCTTTTTCATATTTTCATAAGAAAGAAATTTAACATTGGAAGGGATGACCGAGTTTGGAATAGCTGAGCTCTGTAGTTCCCCCATCATAAATCCTGCTTGGAAGCGAGAGGTAACTTCCTTATCCTCCTCCATAGCATCTATTCTTTTTAAATCAGCATCCATCTCATCCTCCGTTGATGGCCCAAGGTGATAAGCATCGCTGTTTGCTGCTGGGCCTGGTGTCGGGTGTGACACCCGACTCTCCCCGACTGACTCTTGAGAAGACATCTTGCTCTAAATCTAAAACAGAAACAGCTCGAAAAGAAAACAGAGGATATTTGCGTGATACGGTGGTCAAAACCTTCGGGAGTATATATATAATGAATTTTTACCGACCAAAATACGTAACGTGCAAGAAAAACTGAGTCCGGGAGGCACACGAGGTGTCCAGGAGACAGGGGCGCGCCCAGTAAGGGTGGGCAAGCCCTCCACCCTCCTGGAGGCCTCGTGTCCCTTTCGGACTACTTCTTTCTTCCTAAAATTCTTAAATATTCCAAAACTGATAAAAATTGCCATTGAAATTGTTTTAGAGTCGGTTTACTTACCGTACCACATACCTATTCCTTTTCGGGGTCTGGAATATTCTGGAAAGTGTCCCTTATGTATTCCTCCGGGGTTACGGTTTCAATAATATTGGTTTCAACATTGATAGGATTACCTGAAATATAATGTTTAATTCTTTGACCGTTCACCACCCTCGGATTTGTGCCTTCGAAGTTGTTGATTTTTATGGCACCAGAACGATAGACCTCCTCGATAACGTAAGGACCTTCCCATTTAGAGAGAAGTTTTCCTACAAAAAAATCTTAAGCGAGAGTTGAATAATAACACATAATCTCCTAAGTTAAACTCACGCTTTTGTATCCTTTTGTCATGCCAGCGTTTAACTTTTTCTTTGAATAGCTTGGCATTCTCATAGGCTTGGGTTCTCCATTCATCAAGTGAGCTAATATGAAACAAACTCTTCTCACTGCCAAGTTTGAAGTCATAATTGAGCTCTTTAATAGCCCAATAAGCTTTATGTTCAAGTTCAAGAGGTAAATGACAAGCTTTTCCATAGACCATTTTATAAGGAGACATACCCATAGGATTTTTATATGCAGTTCTATAGGCCCATAATGCATCATCAAGTTTTTTGGACCAATTCTTTCTAGATCTATTGACAGTCTTTTGCAAAATTAATTTGAGTTCTCTATTGCTCAATTCTACTTGACCACTAGACTGAGGATGATAAGGAGATGCAATTCTATGATTAACATCATACTTAGCAAGCAATTTACGAAAAGCACCATGAATAAAATGTGAACCACCATCAGTCATGAGATATCTAGGAACTCCAAACCTCGGAAAAATAACTTCTTTAAGCATTTTAATAGAAGTGTTATGATCAGCGCTACTAGTTGGAATTGCTTCTACCCACTTAGTAACGTAATCAACAACAACTAAAATATGTGTATAACCATTAGAGGCAGGAAAAGGTCCCATATAATCAAAGCCCCAAACATCAAATGGTTCAATAACAAGAGAATAATTCATAGGCATTTCTTGACGTTTACTAATATTACCAATTCTTTGACATTCATCGCAAGATAAGACAAACTTACGAGCATCTTTGAAGAGAGTAGGCCAATAGAAGCCAGATTGCAGTACCTAGTGTGCAGTTCTGTCTCAAGCGTGGTGTCCTCCATAGGATTCAGAGTGACACTTGCGTAGGATCTGTTCCTGTTCATGCTCAGGCACACAACGTCTAATAACACCATCTACTCCTTCTTTATAAAGGTGTGGATCATCCCAAAAGTAATGTCTTAAATCATAAAAGAACTTTTTCTTTTGCTGGTATGTGAAACTAGGTGGTATAAATTTAGCAACAATGTAATTAGCATAATCAGCATACCAAGGAGCAGTACGAGAAGCATTAATGACCGCTAATTGTTCATCAGGAAAGCTATCATTAATAGGCAGTGGGTCATCAAGAACATTCTCTAACCTAGACAAGTTGTCTGCAACGGGGTTCTCAGCTCCCTTTCTATCAATAATATGTAAATCAAACTCTTGGAGCAAGAGATCCCATCTGATGAGTCTAGGCTTAGCATCTTTCTTTTCCATAAGATATTTAATAGCAGCATGATCAGTGTGAATAGTAACTTTGGAGTCAACAATATAAGGTCTAAACTTATCACATGCAAACACAACTGCTAAGAATTCTTTTTCAGTAGTAGCATAATTTCTCTGGGCGGTATCAAGGGTCTTACTAGCATACTGGATAACATTCAATTTCTTATCAACTCTTTGCCCTAGAATAGCACCTACAGCATAATCACTAGCATCACACATAATTTCAAAAGGTAAATTCCAATCAGGTGGCTGAACAATAGGTGCAGTGATCAAAGCTTTCTTAAGTATTTCAAATGCTTCTACACAATCATCATCAAAGACAAAAGGAACATCTTTTTGCAATAAATTAGTCAGAGGCCTAGAGATTTTAGAAAAGTCCTTAATGAACCTCCTGTAAAAACCGGCATGACCAAGGAAACTTCTTATACCTTCTATGTCCTTGGGACATGGCATCTTTTCAATAGCATCAAGTTTAGCTTTATCAACTTCAATACCTCTCTCGGAAATCTTGTGCCCCAAAACAATGCCTTCATTAACCATAAAGTGACACTTTTCCCTATTCAAGACGAGACTAGTGTCTTCGCACCTCTGCAAAACTCGATCAAGGTTGCTCAAAAAATCATCAAAAGAGGATCCATAAACGGAGAAGTCATCCATGAATACCTCACAAATCTTTTCACAAAAGTCAGAGAATATAGCCATCATGCATCTTTGAAAGGTAGCAGGTGCATTACATAAACCAAAAGGCATACGTCTATAAGCAAACGTACCAAAAGGGCAAGTCAAAGTAGTTTTTGATTGGTCCCCCGCTGACACAAGTATCTGAGCGAAACCAAAATAACCATCTAGAAAGCAAAAATGTGTGTGTTTGGATAGTCTTTCTAGCATTTGATCGATAAAAGGTAAAGGGTAATGATCTTTCTTAGTAGCTTTATTTAATTTACGGAAATCAATTACCATCCTATAACCTGTAATAATTCTTTGCGGGATCAATTCATCTTTATCATTAGGAACAACGGTAATACCTCCCTTCTTAGGAACACAATGGACAGGGCTTACCCATTCACTATCAGCAACGGGATAAATTATACCTGCCTCAAGGAGCTTTAGTATCTCCTTTCTTACCACTTCTTTCATCTTGGGATTCAGTCGTCGTTGAGGATCTCTAACCGGTTTGGCACCGTCCTCCAAATTAATTTTGTGTTGGCATAACGTGGGACTAACGCCCTTAAGATCATCCAGAGGATATCCAATAGCAGCACGGTGCTTCTTCAGAGTTTTCAATAATCTTTCTTCTTCCCGCTCTGAAAGGTTAGCACTAATAATAACAGGATATATTTTCTTTTCATCAAGGTAAGCATACTTAAGATTATCAGGTAATGGTTTGAGTTCAAACACGGGATCACCCTTGGGTGGAGGAGGATCCCCAAGAATTTCAACGGGAAGGTTATGTTTCAACACAGGTTCCTGTTTAAGGAACACTTCATCTATTTCCCTCCTTTCCTTCATAAACATATCATTTTCATGGTCTAGCAAATATTGTTCTAACGGATCAGTAGGATGCACGGCAATGGAAGCAAGACCAATAATTTCATCCTTACTAGGCAAATCTTTATCACGGGGTTGTCTACGAAATTTAGCGAAATTAAACTCATGTTCCACATCCCCCAAGCCAACAGTGACTATATCTTTTTCACAATCAATCTTAGCACTAACAGTATTCAAGAAGGGTCTACCAAATATAATGGGACAAAAGCTATCTTGTGGGGAACTAATAACAAGAAAATCAGCGGGATATTTAACCTTCCCACACAAGACTTCAACATCTCTAACAATCCCAACTGGTGAGATAGTATCTCTATTGGCAAGCTTAATAGTAACATCAATACCTTCTAATTCAGCGGGTGCAATATCATGCATAATTTCTTTATATAAGTCATAGGGTATTGCACTAGCACTAGCACCCATATCACATAAGCCATGATAGCAATGATCTCCTATTTTAACAGAAATAACAGGCATGCCTACAACAGGCCTATGTATCTTAGCATCGGGTTTAGCGATATTAGCAGCTTCATCCTGGAAATAAATAACATGCCCATCTATATTATCATTCAAGAGATCTTTAACCATAGCAATACTAGGTCCAACTTTAATTTGCTCAGGAGGTGTATACGTTCTAGTATTACTCTTACGAACCACAGCTGAAGTTCTAGCATGATCTTTTATCCTTACAGGAAAAGGTGGTTTCTCAACATAAGTAGTAGGAACAATAGGATCATTATAGTTAATAGTCTTTTCTTCAACTGTAATAGGTGCAACTACTTTTACTTCAGTGGGAGGATTATATTTAAACCACTTCTCCTTAGGGAGATCAACGTGAGTAGCAAAAGATTCACAAAAAGAAGCTACTATCTCAGAGTCAAGTCCATATTTAGCGCTAAATCCACGAAAAGCATCGGTTTCCATAAAAGATTTAACACAATCAAACTTAGGTGTCATACCTGACTCCTTACCATCGTCGGAACCCCAGTCTTCAGAGTTGCGTTTAATTCTTTCCAATAAGTCCCATTTGAAATCAATAGTCTTCAGCATATAAGAACCAGCACAGGAAGTATCGAGCATGTTGCGATTATTAAGAGAAAGCCGAGCGTAAATTTTTTGAATAATCATTTCCCGGGAGAGCTCATGATTGGGGCATGAATATAACATTGATTTAAGCCTCCCCCAAGCTTGAGCGATGCTTTCTCCTTCGCGAGGCCAGAAATTATATATGTAATTACGATCACGATGAACAAGATGCATAGGATAGAACTTCTGGTGAAATTCCAATTTCAATCGTTTATAATTCCAAGATCCTGTATCATCACATAGCCTATACCATGTCAATGCATCTCCCTTCAAAGATAAAGGGAAGACCTTCCTTTTGACAACATCATCGGGAATACCTGCAAGCTTAAATACTCCACAAACTTCATCCACAAAGATAAGGTGTAAATCGGGATGCAATGTTCCATCTCCTGCAAATGGATTAGCTAGCAGTTTTTCTATCATACCCGAAGGAATCTCAAAATAAATATTTTCATAAAGTTTAGTAGGTTGAGGAGCAACTCTTTGTTCTTCTGGTCGAGGTGAAGATACCCCGAACAAGCCCCTCAAAGGATTGGTTTCCATAGTGACAGGTAACAGAAAATTTCAGCACACTATATAAATTTTTCCTTACCAAGTTCCACTCACCAAAAGCGCTACACTCCCCGGCAACGGCGCCAGAAAAGAGTCTTGATGACCCACAAGTGTAGGGGATCTATCGTAGTCCTTTCGATAAGTAAAAGTGTCGAACCCAACAAGGAGCAGAAGGAAATGATAAGCGGTTTTCAGTAAGGTTTTCTCTGCAAGCACTGAAATTGTAGGTAATAGATAGTTTTGTGATAAGATAAATTGTAACGAGTAACAAGCAATAAAAGTAAATAAAGTGCAGCAAGGTGGCCCAATCCTTTATGTAGCAAAGGATAAGCCTGGACAATTTCTAATAATGAGAAAGGAGCTCCCGAGGACACATGGGAATTACCGTCAAGCTAGTTTTCATCACGTTCATATGATTCGCGTTCGGTACTTTGATAATTTGATACGTGGATGGACCGGTGCTTGGGTACTGCCCTTAGTTGGACAAGCATCCCACTTATGATTAACCCCTATTGCAAGCATCCGCAACTACAAAAGAAGTATTAAGGTAAACCTAACCATAGCATTAAACTAGTGGATCCAAATCAGCCCCTTACGAAGCAACACATAAACTAGGGTTTAAGCTTCTGTCACTCTAGCAACCCATCATCTACTTATTACTTCCCAATGCCTTACTCTAGGCCCAAATAATGGTGAAGTGTCATGTAGTCGACGCTCACATAACACCACTAGAGGAAAAGACAACATACATCTCATCAAAATATCGAACGAATACCAAATTCACATGACTACTAATAGCAAGACTTCACCCATGTCCTCAGGAACAAACGTAACTACTCACAAAGCATATTCATATTCATGATCAGAGGGGTATTAATATGCATTAAGGATCTGAACATATGATCTTCCACCAAGTAAACCAACTAGCATCAACTACAAGGAGTAATCAACACTACTAGCAACCCACAGGTACCAATTTGTGGTTATGATACAAGATTGGATACAAGAGATGAACTAGGGTTTGGAGAGGAGATGGTGCTGGTGAAGATGTTGATGAAGATTGGCCCCCTCCCGATGAGAGGATCGTTGGTGATGACGTTGGTGATGACGTTGGTGATGATTTCCCCCTCCCGGAGGGAAGTTTCCCCGGCAGAACAGCTCTGCCGGAGCTCTAGATTGATTCCGCCCAGGTCCCGCCTCGTGGCGGTGGAGTTTCGTCCCGTAAGCTTGCCCATGATTTTTTTCAGGGTAAAATCCTTCATATAGCAGAAGATGGACACCGGGGGGCCACCAGGGGGCCCAGGAGGCAGGGGGCGCGCCTAGTAAGCGGGGGCGCGCCCCCACCCTCCTGGCTAGGGTGTGGGCCCCCTAAGGTGTTTCTTTCGCTCAATATTTCTTATAAATTCCAAAAACATGTTTCGTGGAGTTTCAGGACTTTTGGAGCTGTGCAGAATAGGTTTCCAATATTTGCTCCTTTTCCAGCCAGAATTCCACCTGCCGGCATTCCCCCTCTTCATGGTAAACCTTGTAAAATAAGAGAGAATAGCCATAAGTTTTGATATATAACGTGTAATAACAGCCCATAATGCAATAAATATTGATATAAAAGCATGATGCAAAATGGACGTATCAATCAACTAGGCATATCAACGGGCTATGGAGATGCCCATCAATAGATATCAATGTGAGTGAGTAGGGATTGCCATGCAACGGATGCACTAGAGCTATAAGTGTATGAAAGCTCAAACTGGAAACTAAGTGGGTGTGCATCCAACTTGCTTGCTCATGAAGACCTAGGGCATTTGAGGAAGCCCATCGTTGGAATATACAAGCCAGGTTCTATAATGAAAATTCCCACTAGTATATGAAAGTGATAGCATAGGAGAGTCTCTCTATGAAGAACATGGTGCTACTCTGAAGCACAAGTGTGGTAAAAGGATAGTAACATTGCCCCTTCTCTCTTTTTCTCTCATTTTTTTCTTTTTATTTTTTTTCTTTTTTTTGGTGGGCTTCTTTGGCCTTTTTTTATTTGGTCTTCTTTGGCCTCTTTTATTTTTCATAAAGTCCGGAGACTCATCCCGACTTGTGGGGGAATCATAGTCTCCATCATCCTTTCCTCACTGGGGCAATGCTCTAATAAGGATGATCATCACACTTTTATTTACTTACAACTCAATATTACAACTTGATATCTAGAACAAAGATATGACTCTATATGAATGCCTCCGGCGGTGTACCGGGATGTGCAATGATCTAGCATAGCAATGACATCAAAAAATGGACAAGCCATGAAAACATCATGCTAGCTATCTTACGATCATGCAAAGCAATATGACAATGAATGCTCAAGTCATGTATATGATGATGATGAAAGTTGCATGGCAATATATCTCGGAATGACTATGGAAATGCCATGATAGGTAGGTATGGTGGCCGTTTTGAGGAAGGTAAATAATGGGTGCATGATACTGGCGAAAGTTGTGCGGCATAATAGAGGCTAGCCGAGTGGAAGGGTGAGTGTGCGTGTATCCATGGACTCACATTAGTCATAAAGAACTCATATACTTATTGCAAAAGCTTATTAGCCCTCGAAGCAAAGTACTACTACGCATGCCCCTAGAGGGATAGATTGGTAGGAAAAGACCATCGCTCGTCCCCGACCGCCACTTATAAGGAAAGCAATGAAAGAACACCTCATGCTCCGACTTCGTTACATAACGGTTCACCATACGTGCATGCTACGAGACTTGCAAACCTCAACACAAGTATTTCTAAATTTCACAATTACTCAACTAGCACGACTCTAATATCACCACCTTTATATCGCAAAACTATTGCAATGAATCAAACATATCATATTCAATGATCTACAAGTTTTATGTAGGATTTTATGACTAACCATGTGAATGACCAATTCCCGTCATCTCTCTAAATAGATATAAGTGAATCAAGAGAGTTTAATTCTTTCTACAAAAGATATGCCCACGCTCTAACAAATATAAGTGAAGCAAAAGAGCATTCTACAAATGGCGGTTTTCTATGTGAAAAGAAACAGGCAATCCAAACTTCAAATGATATAAGTGAAGCACATGAAGCATTCTGTAAATCAACCAAGGACTAACTCATACCAGCATGGTGCATAAAAGAAAAATGAAAACTAAATGCAAAACACGCTCCAAGATTGCACATATCGCATGAACGAAACGAATCCGAAAACATATCGATACTTGTTGAAGAAAGAGGGGACGCCTTCCGGGGCATCCCCAAGCTTAGACGCTTGAGTCTCCTTGAATATTTACATGGGGTGCCTTGGGCATCCCCAAGCTTGAGCTCTTGCCTCTCTTCCTTTCCTCATATCGAGACCTCCTCGATCAAACACTTCATCCACACAAAACTTCAACAGAAAACTCGGTAAGATTCGTTAGTATAATAAAGCAAATCACTACTCTAAGTACTGTTGCAAACCAATTCAAATTTTGTTTTTGCATTGTGTGTAATGTAATATAGCTTTTCCATGGCTTAATCCACTGATATAAATTGATAGTTTCATCAAAACAAGCAAACTATGCATCAAAACAGAATCTGTCAAAAACAGAACAGTCTGTAGCAATCTGAACATTCACCATACTTCTGTTACCCCAAAAATTCTACCAAAATTAGGAAAAATAAACAATTTGTACAGAAAGACATTGCAAAAGGAATCAGAACCATTTGACGTTCCAGGTAAAAATTCAAAATCACACACTACAGCCAAAGTTTGTGTCCTGCACCGTACAATCCAACAAGCATTGTAAACATCCTAGAGGCAAACCTTAGCATATTATTTTTATAATACAATGGAATTGTACAAGGGGATAATTATTTTTGTTGAAAAGTTTCTGTAATCACGATTCACAAAGTTTCCGTGAGCATGAACAAAGTTCAAGGCTAGCTCCCACTTCAACAATGCTTATCTCTCTTACTTTCACTTTCCTTTTTGAAAAGTTTTGGGTTCCCCTCTTTATTTATTTATTTTTGTTTTTAAACTATATGAAAGCACTCAACAGAAATAAATGACTCTCTAAAACTTCCGGGTTGTCTCCCTGGCAGCGCTTTCTTTAAAGCCATTAAGCTAGGCATATAGTGCTCAAGTAATGAATCCACCCGGATCCCAAGGTATATCAAAGCCAATTTTAATTAACAATGATTTGTAATTTAGTAGTGAGCACAAAGTAATATATATCAAGCAATAACAAAGTCTAACTCTCTTCCTATGCATCGACATGTCATAAAAGAAGAATTCATGCACACAAAGTAAAGGCCAATGCATAGTATAAACAGTTTCTTGCAATTTTACCATGTTGGAAACATAGAGAGGTGGAGATATAGTTCCTCTCTCATAATAATTGCAAGTAAGAGTAGCAAGAACATGCATATTATATCTATCAAAATCATCATGTGTAGTAGTAAAAGGCAACCCATCAATATAATCCTTAATAAGCACAAACTTCTCCAATATAGTGTAGTTTGGAGAATTCAAAAAGATAATAGGACTATCATGCGTGGGTGCAATAGCAACAATTTCATGTTTAACACAAGGAACTATAGCAAATTCATCTCCATAAACATCATTCATATTGGCATCTTGGCCACAAGCATAGCAAGCATTGTCAAAAAGGGATATTTCAAGAGAATCAACGGGATCATAACAGTCATCATAGCAATCATCCTTCAGTAAGCACGAAGGGGAATTAAACAATGTATGAGTTGAAGAGTTACTCTCATTAGAAGGTGGGCACGGGTAGCTAATCCGATCTTCCTCCTTTTGTTCTTCGCTCTCCTCATCATCTTTTTCATCCAATGAGCTCACAGTTTCATCAATTTCTTCTTCCATAGCTTCCTGCAAAATATTAGTCTCTTCTTGGACAGCGGAGACTTTCTCAATAAAAGCATCAATATTGGAATTATATTCATAATTCTCATAGCAATATTTCAATATAGCAAAATTTTCAGGCCTATAAACATCATCATCAAAAGCTTCATATTTTTCAAACAAAGATTCAATTTCATAAGCAGCCTTAAAAGCAACAAATTCTTCAATTTGTTCAACATCATAGTAATCATATATACCATTAGCATAAGAAGCTAAGGTTTCATTATCATTAAATTTGCATGAAAAGGGAAGGTGTGGAGCCTTCATCCTAGATCAACAAGTATAATCATATCTCAAGCATAGATCCCGAGCATACCAATGCAACATATAAATTTGATCCCATAATAGTTTACCTTTTTGTGTCATGCGATAATCCCTAAAGGATTCACGTAGATCCAACGTTACTCCCATAACATAATTGAATGGGGTTTTCTCAGGATTATCAAAGTAATACATAATATCTTTCACATAACCAGCATCGAGGGTTTTAGGAGGTTCCCCATCTCCATGAGTAGCAAGTACACCTATTTTTTTTGGTATTTCGTGTTCCATATCCATAACTAAAGATAGAAAACAACTTAGAACAGCAAATAAAAATTACTTAGTGATAAAGCAAACAAGCACACACGAGAATATTCACCCCACGCTATTGCTCCCCGTCAACGGTGCCAGAAAAAGGTCTTGATAACCCGCAAGTATACGGGATCAATTGTAGCCTCTTTCGATAAGTAAGAGTGTCGAACCCAACGAGGGGCTAAAGGTAGAAAAAATATTCCCTCAAGTCGATACAACTCTACGCACGCTTGACGTTCGCTTTACCTAGAACAAGTATGAAACTAGAAGTACTTTGTAGGTGTTGTTGGATAGGTTTGCAAGATAATAAAGAGTACGTAAATATAAACTAGGGGCTGTTTTGATAAAGAAGCAATAAAGTAAATATAGAGAGTGTGGAAAAGTGGTGGTAGGAGTTGCGAAATTTTCCCTAAGCAATTGACTACTTTACTAGACCGATAGCAAGTTTTATGTGGGAGAGGCCACTGCTAGCATGTCATCCCTGACTTGGAATTCTGTGCACTTATGATGGAACTATTAGCAAGCATCCGCAACTACTAACGTTCATTAAGGTAAAACCCAACCATAGCATTAAGATATATTGGTCCCCCTTCAATCCCGTATGCATCAATTTCTATGCTAGGTTGAAGCTTCTGTCACTCTTGCCCTCCAATACATAGTCCTATCAACATACAACTAACCCTATGGTGTGATCCACGCGCGCGCTCATATGATGGGCACCAAAGGACAGCAACATAACCACAAGCAAATTAAATCAATCATAGCAATTCATCAACCACCAATAGGACAACGAAAATCTACTCAGACATCATAGGATGGCAACACATCATTGGATAATAATATGAAGCATAAAGCACCATGTTCAAGTAGAGGGTACAGCGGGTTGCAGGAGAGTGGACCGCTGTAGATAGAGGGGGGAAGGTGATGGAGATGTTGGTGAAGATGGCGGAGGTGTTGGTGTAGATCGCGGTGATGATGATGGCCCCCGGCGGCGTTCTGGCGCCACCGGAAGCGAGGGGGAGAGAGCCCCCCTTCTTCTTCTTCTTCCTTGACCTTCTCCCTAAATGGGAGAAGGGTTTCCCCTCTGGTCCTTGGCTCCCATGGCGTGGGAGGGGCGAGAGCCCCTCCGAGATTGGATCTATCTCTCTGTCTCTCTCTGTTTCTGCGTTCTCCCTTGGTTCTGTTTCACCGTTTTGTGTATATATGGAGATCCGTAACTCCGATTGGATAGAAACCTTCGCCACGATTTTTTTCCGAAAATTAGCTTTCTTGCGGCAAAAGAATAGCAACAACCGCCTTACGGGTGGCCCAGGAGGGTGGCAGGCGTGCCCAGCAAAGGAGGGCGCGCCCCCTGTCTCCTGGCCACCTCGGGCACCGTCTCGCGTTGATTCTTCTTCCCATATTCTCCAAATATTTCAAAAATATTCTCCGTCCGTTTTTATCCCGTTTGGATTCCGTTTGATATGGGTTTCCTGCGAAACATAAAACATGCAACAAACAGGAATTGGCACTGGGCACTGGATCAATATGTTAGTCCCAAAAATAGTATGAAAAGTTGTCGAAAGTATATGAAAGTTGAATAATATTGGCATGGAACAATCAAAAATTATAGATACGACGGAGACGTATCAGTGTACTGCCCTGCGCGGCCGGAACGCCGGAAAAATCACCTAGACGGCGGTGGAGAGGCTGCCGCGGCGAAACCTCTTCTCTTTTCCGGCGAAAAATGGCCTATTAGCTGCGGTTGGTGGTGAGCGGCGCCGGGATCGGCAGGCTGGTGGCCGAGCACCGGGGGGGGGGGGGGGGGGGGGGGGGGGAGGCGAATCTGGACGGTCGGCTTGACTTTTCGCCTAACAGTGTGGCCCCAGGTGTGCTTTTCCCTTGCGCCGGAGCCCCCGAGCGCCCCCACCCCCAGTGCGCCGGGTTCGGCCTCCGATCGCCGGGCCCAAAAAAGGGGCCGAGCCGGCAGAATTCGGCGTCTTGGGGGCGCGACTGGGGCGTTTTTTCGGCGCCGGCGCGTAAAAAGTCGTCGGGGGGGGCCTGTTGGGGCGCGGCTGGAGTTGCTCTTATGTAGTGCTTTTTCTCAGACATTGTTATTTTATTGGAGGGGAATTTTGGGCTGGAATGTGCTGGTACATCTTGACAGAATGAACATTCACAATGTCAGAAGAGATTGTAATCGCTTGGCGCACTTCTTATATTTGGAAACTGCATATTTGGATAGAAGGTTACATAATTGATGCAATGTGTATATTTGTTGTGATATTCTGTTACACGAGGGCATGTTCATCATTCATGAAAACTGGCATTTCATATTATTACGACTATGCACTTACTAGTAAAATGTTAGAGACAAAACCAATGTGCATACTGTACTTTTTACGTAAACAAAGTCGTTCTTTACCTGCATGCTTGTATTACTCGGCCCTACCGAACTGTTAATTCCCTTGCTCCAAGCTGGCTAAGTGGGCTCTAGGGGACAAACCAAATAGGCTGATGCAACAAGTTTGAAGGCTCGGCAGATCGATATATTAAGCTATGTAGTATGTTTTAAAATAGTTTTTTGCAACTCTGCTTGCTGGATGGTCATGGGTATTTCCCCTAATGCTTTCGCAACCATGATTTGCTGAATCATCATCTCTCTGCTATGTGATGTTATTTTTGCAACCTTGACCTTTCTGCAGTTTCTGGTTTTTCTGCTGTTTTGTTGCTGTATGTTTTTGTTAAAGTACGTAATGGGCCTAATGGACCCATTAGTCTTACGATTAATTAAAGATAAGGGTCGCGTGCTTAGGGGTCAAGTAAGCCTTGCTTGGGAGTCAAGTAAACCTCTCTATATAAAGAGAGGAGATGTATCAATCTAATCAAGCAAGAATTAAGAAAGAAATACCTTCCCTTTTACCTGGCCGTGAGCAGAAAGGCTCCCGGCCGGCCCTCTCGCGCCCTCCTTCTAGCAGCGCCATAACAATTTGGTATCAGGTAACTCAGTTCCGATCATGTCTTCGCCGCCGCCCACCCCGTCGCTTCCGCTGCCGACCGTCACCACCGCGCCGCTGGCCATCTACACCACGCCGCTGCCCTCCCCGTCCGCACCGCTGGTCGCATCCTCCGGCGCCGCCACCGCCCAGATGCCGGCGCCCTCCACCGCACCACCGGCCACCGCCTACACCTCGCAGGAGACCACCGGGGTCCTCAACGACCTCGTCACAGCCGTCCAGGGGATCCGGCTGTACCTGGCCAGCCCCTACGGGCCGCCCCGCCCCTGCCACCGACCACCGCCACCGGGCCGCCGGCCCTGCCGTGGTACTCGCCGCATCCAGGGGCGTTCGCGCCGCCCCGCAGTGGCTGGCGCCGGCTCCCACCGCGCCTCCAGCGCCCATCGCCGTCCGCGGGCTACCGTGGCAGCCACCGCACCAGGCGGCCTTTGCCGCGCTCGTCGGGCCACTGCAGCAGCCGTTGCAGCTGCCATCCATCGCCACCACCGCCCAGCCCTGCCTGCAGTGGCAGCCCCCGCTCCTGGCGGCCTCCGCCGCGCCCGACACTCCGCAGCAGCCGCTGCCGCTGCCCGGTGTGTCACCGCAGCAGCCGCTGCAGCAGCAGCAGCCATCGCCGGTCAGCTCCGGCCCCGCATCGACCGCGCCGGCGGGAGTCCCGCTCCACCATGTCCAGTCCCCGCCATCGCCGTCACCGCTTCCTTCTTGGATCGCTACCGGCCACGTGTCGACGGCGGTGAGGCTGCAGGCTGCTGCACGCGACCTCCTAGCGCGTCGGCGTGTGCGGGAGATGCGTGGTCTGCAGCTGCCGCTCCTTCAAGTTGCCCTTCGCTGCTCAAAGGACCTCGATCTCATCCGCTGCGTCGGGGATCTTGGGCATGCGGTTTCCCCCACGGGCGGCGGGCATGCTGTTTTCCCCGCGGGCAGCGACCTCAAAGTCTGCGACATCGGCGGTTGGGGGCGCACCCCTCCTCGTCATTCTCCATCGCAATCCCTCCACTCTTTCCTGTGCGGTGCAAACCAATAGCCGTCCGACAGGAAGAAGGCATGGTGTCACCGACAGCAGCGCACCGCGTAGCACCACTGCATTCCGCCACCGGCCGCTGCGAGGGCGCCTCTGCTGGTCACTCTTGCGACCACTTCCAGGTGGTCATACACATGCACTCCTTTTGTCCAGGTGGTGTCCATGGGATCCCGGTGGCTGTACACGTGCACTTCCGACGTGCGGATGGTGTCCACTTTTTTGTTAAGGGGTCCAAAATAAAGCGTCCCAGTCCATTTCATGTTGAGAATAATAAAACAAGCCGAGATGTAAAAGGCTTGTTTTTAGGTGTTAGGTTTGTGTTGCGTCGAGTCATGGTTTTATGTTGGTTAGGCTGCAGCTCGAGGACAAGCTGCATTTCCAGGTGGGGTGTAGTGTTAGAGTACGTAATGGGCCTAATGGGGCCATTAGTCTTAGGATTAATTAGAGATAAGGGTCGCTTGCTTAGGGGTCAAGTAAGCCTTGCTTGGGAGTCAAGTAAACCTCTTTATATAAAGAGAGGAGATGTATCAATCTAATCAAGTAAGAATTAAGAAGGAAATACCTTCCCTCTTACCCGGCCGTGAGTAGAAAGGCTCCCGGCCGGCCCTCTCGCGCCCTCCTTCTAGCAGCGCCATAACAGTTTTGTATGTTGTACTATCAAACATGGTTGCTGTTTCCTTGTGTTGACTCGATTGGAATTACTAAAATGTATTATTTTGCAGGCATTTGGTGGCTCACCATACATGTAGGATTACTGTCTGTAACTAGAAGAAGGGGGCGATCCGAAACGAAGATT
Organism: Triticum aestivum; assembly: GCF_018294505.1. Classification (NCBI taxonomy): domain Eukaryota; kingdom Viridiplantae; phylum Streptophyta; class Magnoliopsida; order Poales; family Poaceae; genus Triticum; species Triticum aestivum. Next base: position 9,467,780 of record NC_057814.1, read on the forward strand.
CATGTCCGTTACTAAGCTCCTGAGGCAGGGCTGCTATTGATGGCGCATTATGTGTGCAATGTCCCATTGCTGCAACCAGCTCCAGGTCATCCAAAGCACGCATACCGCAGGATGATCAGCTATCACCTATGAATATCATGGAATAAAGATTATGTTCCCGTTAGATAGACTACTACTGGAGAATTTTCCGAGTTCCTTTGAGAGAATCAGATACTATCAAACGACCAAGATCTTCTATGTATAAGAATTAATGACAAGTCAAAGATCATTGGAGAATAAGAATTGACATGTTAGAAATGTAAATAATGGTGGTCCAATCAGTTCCATTAGAGTGCGTCTTAGTAAGCCCTTTAGAGCCACAAAGAGGTGGGTGTTTTTGTGTGTGTGTGTGTGTGTGGGGAGGGGGGGGGGGGGCAAAGATGCAAGATATATTCAGTCAGAGTATCTAATTAACCGTTGAATTTGCAAATGACAGGATGTGAATGGTCTTTGTAGCGATCTTCGACAAATAAAAAACGAAAATAAAGATGGTTCTAAACTTCTAATATCTGAAGTCATTATGTGGATCGAAAGATCAATAACACTGAAATTGATAAAGCAAGAAATTCGAAATTGTTTATGGTAGGTATCGTTGCATTTGGTCTCCAATCCTAAATCAATGCGGTTGCGTGTTTGCTTTTTTCTATTCTAAAATGCATGTTGTTCTTTTTCGTAACTCACTACGGCTTTCAAATTGGCAGGTAGTTGAAAGTTGGACAAGCAAGTTTGGAACATGAAGAAGCCAGACAAGAATGAAACAAGCAAAACTATGTGCTGAGATAGGTATAAAATGCACGACTATGACCCAGCGAACAGGGCCAGCTACATGGTTTATCATCCGTGAATCTGAAATTTTGGGTGAATTGGAAATTCAAACTGCTCTCCGGACCTGCTTTAGAATCTCCGGACCGGCAAAATCAACGAACGAACATGGAACATTGCCCAGCTGCATCGTTTCTACACTCAGATTAGTTTCTTTTCAATTATGTTTTAGTTCGATCAAACTTACGAACAAAGAGATTCTACTCTATGTTGTGTTCTCTTCTGATCACAAAAACCTGATCCCCTCGGGGAAAACTCAGGGGCTGCATATCAACCCTTGTCAGTTGTGACTGCGGCTACCCTTCGCTCTTTCTTCTTTGCAATGCTTGTCAGTTGTGACTGCACATGATTACAGTCATGAAAAGATTGTTTCTAGAGTACCAAATAAGGTTTATATAAATCCTTAATGAAGTTCACATACTCAATATTGTCCAGCATTTGACCTTTGTTTTGTTTTTTGCCTGGCAGTATGGAGAAGATATTGGACGTGGTTCTTCATATGTTAGAATAAAGGGCAAGAAAATGGATGTTCACATAAATCATTTTGATGCTCTCTTTATGAAGGTAGATATATTGAACATATCATCTTCCGCACAATAAAAGCCAAACATGGCATCAACTACACACGTGGTATGTCAAAATGGCAATTTGTACATAACCTTTTGTCGTGGAATTGTCACGGCAGATGTCCTTGGGCTAGGACTTAATCGTGGAGCCATCGCAACTAGGAAGCTTGAAGGGGTTATGCGGGACAAGGAACACGAGGGTTTATACTGGTTCGGCCCCTTACGGTGAAGGTAAAAGCCTACGTCCAGTTCGAGGTGTTATTGATTAGGGTTACGATCGCCAGGGAACTAAACACTTATCCCGGCTCTCGGAGAGATTGTTGTCGTCCCCAAACCGCTGCCGGGTCGTCCCTTTATATAGGGAGGCTGACGCCCAGCAGCCTTTAGAGTCCCGAGCCGGCTCATAAGAGTGTCTGGCTCGGGCTCTAAAACAATACTTGCCTTACACTACAAGTCTACTATAACAATGATTGTAACTACGGGCTTTAAGCCATATCCGGGTCTCAGCCCATCTCTGGCCCATTATCCTGAAACTTAGCTCCGGGCTTCTGGTAATGATCCTTGGAGTAACCCGGCCCTCCTGGCGGGTGACCCCCAGGTCCATATCCTCAACATTAGGCCCCAGATTGACTTGAGCCGGCTCGTGTCAATCTTCAGCTCCGCAGTCAGAAAAAATCTCCGGCATATCATTCATGTGAAGGTCATAACCCGGAGTGACGTCATCCTCTGGACTCCGGGTAATCCGCCGTGACGTCATCCTCCACTAAATCCGTTTTTTACTCCGCCAGATCCGCAACGGATCTTTGCTTTTACTGACCTTCCGAGAATCGAGGCGCCGTGAGGGGGGAGATAACCACGCCGTGGCCTCCTCAAATCCCGCGCCCGCTTATGACTCGGCCTTATAAATAGGCCGGCCCGGCACTCTCTTCTTCACATTCTCCTTCTTCTTCCTCGCACTGCCGTTCCTCTGCCCGAGCTTCTGCCGCCGCCGCCGTCGCACCACTGGTCTTCCTCAACCCGGCCGCTGCATCAACCTGACTCGGACCAGATAACGTCGGCGGCCTCCGCTCTTCTCCAGCTCCGGTGAGTCCCCTCTGCCTTACTAGCATAGATCTAGGACAGAGTTCATCCGTGTTCTTCATGTTCATCACTGTTACCGCAAGTTTCGGTAACCCCTGTAGCCACTGCCCCCGTTGATCCTTAGGCTTGTGTAGAACCACCGCGGTAGATATCTGAGGTTCATTTCTTCTGCAAGAACACCTCTTTTTACTGCATAAGGACTGGGTTCCATCTCAAGAACCTCCCCTGCTTCTGTTTTTTAGGTCTAGAAAACTTTCTCTGTTCCGACTACTTTGATCCAAAAAAGTTACTGTAATATGTGAAATCTGTTTACCACACTTAGTAAAAACTGCAGTCCTTAAATCTTGGCGGCTTATATTTCCGACTTAGAGAAAACACGCGCCGTAGAACTTTCCGGTTTAAAGAGAATCATGCTCTGTAGTATCTTCCGACTTAACCGCAGTAAGCCGTAGACGACCAACTTATCCTGAAAACCCCGACGGCTTAGATAACCCACCGTATCAAGACATACCATTAATCCCCTTCATAAGCCGTCGTTGTAACTTGAATGATATACTCCGGCTTATAATTAACCCGGACACTTTTCTCTTCCTCGTAGACCACCAACCGTCACCATGCCTCCCAAGGCTCCCATCACTTGCAACTGGATGAAATCCAGCGTCACCGAAGAGACCCTGGCCAACTTCGTTAAATCCGGATATCTGCCTAAGAAGGAAGTGATGTCCTACCGTGCCCCTGACCCGTCCGAAGAAAGGCCACAGCCGAGAGACGGGGAGGTAGTGATCTTTGACGACCATATGAGCCGGGGCTTCGCACCGCCCGGCTCAAAATTCTTCCGGGACGTGCTCAACTTCTTTGATCTTCGGCCTCAGGATATAGGACCCAATTCCATATCCAACATCTGCAACTTCCAAGTTTTTTGTGAAGTATATCTTGGAGAAGAGCCGAGTCTGCTGCTCTTCAGAGAGCTGTTCTATTTGAACCGCCAAACCGAGTGCGCAAACGGTCCAAGTCTGGAGTTAGGCGGCATCTCCATCCAACGGCGCAGGGATTGTCTGTTCCCTTATGCAGAACCGCCAAGTCACCCCAAGGACTGGAACATGACTTGGTTCTACTGCCAAGACACATCCCCGGCTGATGAGAGCCCGCTGCCCGGCTTTCGCCCAACGCGCCTGGAGCCAACTCATCCATTATCCGACAAACTGACTGCCGCAGAACGCCAGCCTCTGCTTCCAACGATCAACAAGATCAAAGCCCTGCTAGGCAATGGTCTGAACGGAATTGACCTGGTCCGGGTCTGGATCTCATGGCGGGTGATCCCATTGAGCCGCCGCCCCGGCTTAATGTGTGAGTACACCGGGCGAAAGGATGACCCGCAGAGGCACAGTCGCAATGATCTTCCAGAAGACGTTGCTGAAGAAGAGACCAAGGCTCTTTTAAACGAGAGCCTGGCAGACTGTGGAAGAATCGGGCTAGCCCCGTTCTGCAAGACCAATCCAGCCCCAGCAGTAAGCCGCTGACTTTAACCTTTCCATTTTGTTTTACCTGTCATCTTACTAAGAGCTCATTACTGTATTTCTCAGGCTGATGATAAATTCTGGCGGGTCAAGTATGACCACGAGGCGGCCAAGAAGGCCAGGAAGGCGAAGAAAGCCGCCAAGAGAGCCGCCCCTCGCAAAAAGGGAAACAGACCCACTGCTTCGGAGCTGCTGCAATTAAGCGATAGCTCCGAATCAGAGGTAACCCTTAAATCTTTTAAATTCTTGCAGTATATGTTGTCTGATGCTGTCCGCCTTATCAACACTTGCTTATTGACAGGATGACACCGGCGCCAGTAACCCGGTGGTCGAAGAGGTAACATCACTTTCCTCCGGCTCTGAGCCTTTACCACAGCTGAAAGTCCGAAGGGTAACCCGGAAAGTAAGCTTTTCCCATCGATTAGCTCACCGAGACCCTCAATTTCTTTTGAAGCAGCAGGTTCACGAGAGCCGGCGTCACACCCAGGCCTGCAAGGACACCGACCTCTCCACTGGGTTACCCGACGCAACGAGAAAACGCCATACTGAGGTTTTTTCTCACCTGTACCCTTTTCATCCGTTGGCGGGTGTCATCCGTCAGCCACTCAACTCTTCTGACTCCAATTACCAGGAGACCTCCCCCTCCTCGGGTGACTCCATGCAGTCAAGTCTGCCGGCCTTCAAGACTGCCCCCGGGTAATAACAATCTCCTTACATTATCTGTCTGTACTTACCCTTTGTATGCCTAACACTTCTGCCTTTTCAGTGCCCAGGCAAAGCTCACCAAAAGAGTAAAGAAGACCAGGTCAGCCGGAGTGCCCGACTTGCCTGAGCCGGAGACGACGGCTCAAGAGCCGCCAGTCGCCTCCACCCCTGAAGCCACCATTCCCATGGATACGGCGCCTGAAGCCCCACCAGCTAATGACCCGGACGTGGTAATTACCCGGACGGAGTTTGTTGAGCCGGGAAGGCCGACCGCGCTGGCCAAATGCTCCGCAAGGGGGGAGTTGCTACAACCCCACCGGGTGAATCTGGATCTCTCCAGCCACACCGACTTAAGTATTGGAGAACTCGTCTCAGGCTATATCAGCCAGGTTCACAAGAGCCGGGACGCCGAGATCGCCATGGTCAACCAGATCCAACACAAATCTGAGGTAACCTTCTGCTGTTCTCTTACTTTCCGCATAGTGATCCTTGCCATTCTAGCCCCCAAGTCTAGGACTTATACTTGAATATGTTGTAGACTTTAGACTCTGGCTTACTGAACTGAGCCGGCCGTACATAGATAGATACGTTCAATATGCATTAGCCCCCAAGTGCCAAGTGTCTTTGCTTGGAAAGCGCTTGGGACTTTATAGGATGACTGTTAATAACCTGGAAATATATGCAGGCTGTTGGCAAGAAATAAGAGTCAGACCTGGCGGATCTCAAGAGCCGGCTGAAGGCACAAGAGATGGAGACCCGGAAGGCAAATGCCAAGTTTGTCTCCAGCATCGCCGCTCAGGAAAAGTTGAAGACTGAATTCGACGCTGAGCGGAAGGCCTGGGCTGAGGAGAAAACTGCACTGGTGACCCGGGCAGAACAGGCGGAGAAGGCCCTTACTGAGAAGACCGCTGAGCTCTCCGGTCTAAAGCGCCAAGTGTCCCAAATGGTAGCTGCCATCTTCGGTAAGTCGCCTCACCGGCTTTCATTCACATTGGAATGTTTACATCTCTTAACTCATCCTTACCACCGGGTCATCTGATGTTGTTAAACAGGTTCCAGAAGCGCCAACTTGAACCAGAGCGTGGTCACCAAGTTAAAGGCCGTGTACACCCTGGTGGAACAGCTCTACACCGGGTCACAGCGGGCTTTAGCTGTGGTGGCCCTGTCGAATGAAGTGCCGACTCATCTGGCCGAAGTCCTGCGCCGGCTCGCAGTTCTGCCGCAGCGGATCCAGGAGCTACGACGAGCATCCGCGAGATCCGGAGCAATCGCCGCACTGAGCCGGGCCAAAGCCTTCTTGCCGGAGCTAGACCCGGCAGACATCGCCCTGGGTTATCCCAGCCTGAAAGAAGACGGCTCAGCGTTCGACCAGAAGGACTTCGCGGCTTGTGTGAAAGCTGTGCGCCCGGTGGCCACCATCATCGGGAACGACACCGATTTAACCAAGTATCAGCCGGGATACAACGCGGAGAATCAGAGGATTCCAACCCCTCGCTATGAAGCCATCAATCTGATTCCTCCGGCTCGCCAGCACACCTTTGCCCCGGAGATTAACCCGGACGGGTTAATTGACGAAGAAGCTCAGTTCGAAGCTCTCAGCGGCATCAACTGGAAGTCGTCGACCTTCGAAGCCTTGGGATCAGCCGAAGCAGAAGATGAGCCGGGGACTTCAACTCAGCAGGCGTCATAAACCGGCTAGCGGCTCACCAAACAACGCCCATCCTTGAAACTTTGAAAGATTTTTGTAATAGAGTAGGTGCAACAATTTATCTCTGCCGTGCCATCGTGCACGTAATGAATGCTGAAATCCTTTGAAGTCATTCTTTTGATGCTCCTCCGGGTCGGAATTATCCCTTTGTCCTTCTCAACCTTAAAGAGTGCCTTTAAATATCTGCATAGAAAGGCAAATTACAAGTCGCAAAGCGGCTTACCGCCCTGAGAATCAGGTGTTTGAGATGGATAACCCGGGATACGAACCAAAAAAGATCGGTCCTTAACTATACTCGAACATAGCTGTGATGACACACTTAACAGCCTGTAAGCATACTTCCGGTTTAAATAGCCCGGGTAGCACGGTTGGTACCTTAACTCGAATTTATTTGTCTTGATGACATCCATGATGCTCAACTAACAAGATAAACCAAAATTAAGCCGGCAAGTGAAACCCGGCAGTACATACTTTGACATGATCAAAGCAAGTTTGTGGTAAAATATAAAAACTTAAGGGCTTCCGGTTCGAATACGACCAGAAACTCGGTCCAAAGGGGTTAAGCTAAGATTCGGATACGATCATATAGCCCCCAGTGGGTTTGGCGATGCCAATCAAGAGGGTATCGACAGCTATGTTCTCTTTGGTTCGAATACGACCCATGTTTGAACAGGAAGCCCCCAAGTGATTCTGAAAATTTGTTTAACGACGCTGATTCGAATACGATCCACGTCGGTTCTCAGAGGGGTTACACTATGATTCAAATATGACCAGAGGCAACTTCCCAATGAGCTCGGCACTTTGCCAATCAAATGGGTATCGACAGCTATGTTCTCTTTGGTTCGAATACGACCCATGTGTGAACAGGAAGCCCCCAAGCGACTTTACTGCTTACAGCTAGATTCGAAGATGATCACAAGCCGGATCTTCTGTAAGTCAGCATGTAACAACACACATTTTTGGAAGAGAGCAAAGGACAGAGGTCCTGCTTTATTGCTATATCATAATATATACATGGCTGAGATAAGCATGTACATCACAAGAGTCGGAAGCTCAAGTGTAGTAAGGCCGAAGCTGAGCTATGTTCCACGGCCGACGGGTCTCCTCCTCAGATTTACGTGAGTCCTTATGCTCCCGGATATCAATGAGGTAATATGACCCGTTGTGCAAGTTCTTACTGACCACAAAAGGCCCTTCCCAAGGTGGGGATAACTTGTGTGCATCTGTTTGATCCTGGATGAGCCGGAGCACCAGGTCGCCCTCCTGGAAGACCCGGGATTTGACCCGGCGGCTATGATAACGGCGCAGGTCTTGTTGGTAAATCGCTGAACGGGCGGCTGCCACATCACGCTGTTCGTCCAGCAAGTCCAGAGCATCTCGGCGCGCCTGTTCATTATCCGTCTCAACATAAGCCGCCACACGAGGTGAATCATGACGGATGTCGCTGGGGAGAACTGCTTCTGCTCCATAAACCATGAAGAAAGGCGTGAAGCCTGTAGACCTGTTAGGAGTAGTGTTGATGCTCCATAAAACGGAGGGCAACTCCTCCACCCAACAACCTGGCGTCCGTTGCAAAGGGACCAAGAGCCGGGGTTTAATGCCCTTCAGAATCTCCTGGTTAGCTCTCTCAGCTTGACCATTGGATTGGGGGTGTGCCACTGAAGAGACATCAAGCCGGATATGCTCTCTTTGACAAAACTCCTCCATAGCGCCTTTGGACAGATTAGTGCCGTTGTCTGTTATGATGCTGTGTGGAAAGCCGAAGCGGAAGATCACCTTTTTCATAAATTGAACCGCCGTGGCTGCATCGCACTTGCTAACTGGCTCAGCTTCCACCCACTTCGTGAATTTGTCCACTGCCACCAAGAGGTGGGTCTTCTTATCCTTGGACCGTTTAAAAGGCCCGACCATATCAAGCCCCCAGACCGCAAAGGGCCAAGTGATCGGGATCATCCTCAATTCCTGAGCCGGCACATGAGCCCGTCGGGAGAACCTTTGGCAGCCATCACATTTACTGACCAAGTCCTCTGCATCAGCGTGAGCCGTCAGCCAATAAAAACCATGACGGAAAGCCTTGGCCACAAGAGATTTTGAACCGGCATGATGGCCACAATCCCCTTCATGGATCTCGCGCAAGATCTCTTGACCTTCCTCAGGGGAGATACAACGCTGGAATGCCCCTGAAACACTGCGATGATGCAACTCGCCATCGATAACAATCATTGACTTAGCCCGCCGGGTTATTTGCCTGGCCAGAATTTCATCCTCAGGCACCTCTCCCCGGGTTATATAAGCCAGATATGGCATTGTCCAGTCTGGTGTGATATGAAGAGCCGCCACCAGTCGTGCCTCCGGGTCAGGGATAGCCAAGTCCTCCTCTGTAGGCAACTTAACCGAAGGGTTATATAGGACATCCAGGAAAGTGTTAGGCGGCACCGGCTTTCGCTGAGAGCCGAGCCGGCTTAAAGCATCAGCCGCCTCATTCTTCCTGCGGTCAATGTGCTCCACTTGATATCCCTGAAAGTGCCCGGCAATGGCATCAACCTCGCGGCGATAAGCCGCCATTAGAGGATCCTTAGAATCCCAGGTGCCTGATACTTGTTGAGCCACCAAGTCTGAGTCACCAAAACACCTCAGCCGGCTTAAGCTCATCTCCTTAGCCACCCGAAGACCGTGGAGCAAAGCCTCGTACTCAGCCGCATTATTAGTGCAAGGAAACATCAACCGTAGCACATAATGGAACTTGTCACCTTTAGGGGAAGCCAAGACCACACCAGCCCCCGAGCCCTCCAGCTGCCTGGACCCATCAAAGTGAATAGTCCAATAAGTGTTATCCGGCTTTTGCTCGGGTACTTGTGACTCTGTCCAATCATTGATGAAATCTATCAAGGCCTGAGACTTAACAGCAGTGCGTGGCACATATTTGAGGTCATGAGGTCCAAGTTCTATAGCCCACTTAGCAATTCTCCCTGTAGCCTCTCTGTTCTGGATAATATCACCGAGAGGGGCGGAACTGACCACAGTGATGGGATGACCTTGAAAGTAATGCTTAAGCTTCCGGCTCGCCATAAATACCCCATATACGAGCTTCTGCCAATGCGGATACCGCTGCTTGGACTCAATGAGCACCTCACTGACATAATAAACCGGCCGCTGAACCGGATGTTCCTTACCTGCCTCCTTGCGCTCCACCACAATAGCCACGCTGACAGCTCGTGCGTTTGCCGCTACATACAGTAGCAAGGGCTCCTTATCAACCGGAGCAGCAAGGACGGGGGGCTCTGCCAGTTGCTTTTTCAAATCCTCGAAGGCGGTATTAGCTGCATCATTCCAGACAAAGTTATCAGTTTTCTTCATCAATTGATATAAGGGCATAGCCTTCTCACCCAAACGGCTTATAAACCGGCTTAACGCAGCGATGCGACCCGCCAAACGCTGAACGTCATTTATACATGCCGGCTGAGCTAGAGAAGTGATAGCTTTGATCTTCTCTGGGTTAGCCTCAATGCCCCTGTCAGAAACCAAGAAGCCCAATAGTTTGCCTGCAGGAACACCAAAAACACATTTGGCCGGGTTAAGCATCATCTTATAGACCCGGAGATTGTCGAAGGTTTCCCTTAAGTCATCTATCAGGGTTTCCTCCTTGATGGATTTAACCACAATGTCGTCCACGTAAGCGTGAACATTGCGCCCGATCTGCTTATGAAGGCAATTCTGCACACAACGCTGGTAAGTCGCCTGTGCACACTTGAGTCCAAAGGGCATAGACACATAGCAGAAGGCTCCAAAGGGAGTGATGAACGCCGTCTTCTCCTGGTCCTTAACTGCCATCTTAATCTGATGATACCCGGAATAAGCATCCAAGAAACTTAAGCGTGCACAACCTGCCGTGGCGTCAATGATTTGATCGATACGGGGGAGAGCAAAAGGATCAGCCGGACACGCCTTGTTCAAGTCCGTGTAGTCCACACACATCCGCCAGGTGCCGTTCTTTTTAAGTACGAGCACCGGGTTAGCCAACCACTCTGGGTGAAAAACCTCAACAATGAACCCGGCCGCCAAAAGCCGGGCCACTTCTTCACCAATAGCCTTCCGCCTCTCTTCGTTAAACCGTCGAAGGAACTGTCTGACCGGCTTAAATTTTGGATCCACATTGAGAGTGTGCTCAGCGAGTTCTCTAGGTACACCTGGCATGTCAGAAGGTTTCCATGCAAAGATGTCCCTATTCTCACGGATGAACTCGATGAGCGCGCCTTCCTATTTCGGGTCCAGATTTGCACTGATGCTGAACTGCTGAGACGAGTCACCTGGAACAAAATCAACAAGTTTAGTCTCATCGGCCGATTTAAACTTCATTGCTGGTTCATTCTCCGTGGTTGGCTTTTTCGGAGAGGTCATATCTGTTGGGTCAACATTGTCTTTATAAAATTTCAACTCTTCTGTGGCACAAACAGACTCTGCATAAGCCACGTCACCTTCCTCACACTCCAGAGCCACCTTCCGGCTGCCGTGAACTGTAATGGTCCCATTGTGACCCGGCATCTTGAGCTGTAAGTACACATAACACGGCCGTGCCATGAACTTGGCGTAAGCCGGCCGTCCGAATATAGCATGGTATGGACTTCTTATCTTGACCACCTCAAAGGTCAACTTCTCCACCCTGTAGTTGTTCTCATCACCAAAAGCCACTTCCAATTCGATCTTGCCGACTGGATAAGCCGACTTACCGGGTACCACACCGTGGAAGATAGTATTTGACTGGCTGAGGTTCTTATCAACTAGCCCCATACGACGGAAAGTCTCATAATAGAGGATGTTGATACTGCTGCCTCCATCCATGAGTACCTTTGTGAATTTATAGCCTCCCACCTGAGGAGCCACTACTAAGGCCAGGTGGCCCGGGTTATCCACCCGGGGAGGGTGATCCTCCCTACTCCACACTATGGGCTGCTCCGACCACCGTAAGTAGCGTGGAACCGCCGGCTCAACAGAATTAACAGCCCTCTTGTGAAGCTTCTCGTCTCGTTTGCACAAACTAGTGGTGAACACGTGATACTGTCCACCGCTAAGTTGCTTCGGGTTGGTCTGATAACCCCCTGTTGCTGTTGATTGAAGCCCCCTTGACCGTTCTGAGGACCGGAATTTGACCCGCCACCCGGGCCATGAGAGCCGCCAGCGCCGGAGCCGCCTGCGCCTGGGCCGCCGCCCGGGCCATTGTAGTTTTTAAAGGCCTTCATGATAGCACAATCCTTCCACAGATGAGTCGCTGGCTTCTCTCTAGAGCCGTGTCTCGGACAAGGTTCATTCAACAGCTGCTCCAGAGAAGGTCCTGACCCGCCGCCTCGGGGAGGGGGCCTCCCCTTGCGTCGCTGGTTGTTGACTTGGGTGTTGGCTACGAACTCCAGGCTGCCATCGGCCTTGCGCTTGCCTCCTCCTTGATTCCCCGGGTTAAACTGGGGGCTCTTTCCATTGCCGTTCTTCTTTCCCTTCCCTGTCCTTTCATCATCTGAAGGGGGATCCTTGGTACCATCGGAATCAGCGTATTTGACAAGAGCCGCCATTAGTGTACCCATATCCGTGCAGTCACGTTTAAGCCGCCCAAGCTTCATCTTTAGGGGCACAAAACGACAATTCTGTTCTAACATCAAGACTGCAGAGCCGGCGTCCATCTTATCTGATGAATGTATGATCTCCTTGACCCGGCGAACCCAATGGGTCGTGGACTCGCCCTCCTGCTGCTTACAGTTAGTCAAATCCACAATTGACATAGACTGCCTACAGGTATCCTTGAAGTTTTGAATGAACCGGGCCTTCAGCTCGGTCCAAGACCCAATGGAGTTCGGTGGCAGCCCTTTTAACCACGTGCGGGCAGTTCCATCTAACATCATGGTGAAATATTTGGCCATGGCCGCCTCGCTGACCTCTAGCAGTTCCATGGCCATCTCATAACTCTCAATCCAGGCCGCAGGCTGTAAGTCAGCTGTATAGTTAGGCACCTTCCTAGGGCCCTTGAAATCCTTAGGTAAACGTTCATTACGGATGGCCGGCACCAAACAAGGGACACCCCCGGTCCTGGTAGAAATACCCACATCAACGGACGCCGTTGGATAAGCCGGGGGGGTCTGATAAGCCGTCAATTGCGGCACCTGCTCCACCTCTTGCCGTGCTTGGTCTGCGGCGTAGAAGGTTCCAACATGAGCCGGGCCATGGCGTCGGACATTACTTGATCCGGTCGCCGAGACCATGTGCCGGCTGTAGCTCGGGCTCTGGCCTGGGCGAGGAGTTGAGTGGATCCTGTCCCGGCTGTAGGAGTACGCCTCTTGCTGCGCTAGGGCCGTCTGCAGGAGTTCCCTGACCCGGCGGGTTTCCACGGCTGCCGGAGAATTGCCGTCAACGGGAAGAGCCGCCAGTCGTGCTGCCGCTGCTACCATGTTCTCCAGCGGGTTATCGTAACGACCCGGGGGTATTGGCACATACTGAGGCGGGGCAGGGGGCGCCTGGGGAGGCCCCATTACTAGTGGCTGAATAAGGGGTCCCGACCCGGGCGCAATGACACCTGGTGGGTTACTGGATCCCGCACCCGGCGTGTTGAATAGATTGCGCGGATCGTAAACCGGCGGGAGTCGAGACTGGGCCTTCTGATGCCTCCTTCTCATGACCTCGTTGGCCGCGTTCTGATCCATCGTGAGTTGGAAGGACTGCGCCTGAATCAACTGAGCCCGGGCGTCGAGAGCCGCCCGCTCCGCCGCCAGCCTGATCCCTTCTGCTGCAAGATCCTCTTTTGCTTTCATCAGATCCAATTTTAACTGTGCCACCTCCGCGTCATGCTGGGCTTGATCTGCCGGGTCAACCGTGGCAGTTAACAGGGCCGTCATCTTATCTGTGAGATCCATCAGCACCTGAGCCGGGGAAGGCTCCGGATTTTCTGATCCGGTAGCGGGGTTCTGAACAGGCTGCGCACCAGCCATAAAAACTCCGACCTGACTTGGCGGCTCAAAAAGGTCCGGAATACTGTTGCCATCGGAATAACTCATGAGCCTGCCATCTTGAAGTTGGTACAACGAGTTTGACTCATCAGCGGCCGACTCGCCGTCAGAGCCGGCGGCCGCCTCATCCCCAGACCCAGATGGATCGGAGGGCCTTCCATGGATGCATCCCACAAAAGCGCGTTTTAAGGCAGGCCGGGCCCGGGCGGATCGGGCGCGCTGAGCCGTTTCGATGAGATCGGCGCAGAGACCCGGCTCGGGGCCCGGCTCATCCATCTTGCCAATGAAGACATGAATTCCGCCAAAGGGGACCCGGTACCCGTACTCCACTGAGCCGGCGTCGGGGCCCCAGTCCGCGTCGTCGATGTAGAGCCTGCCGCGACGACTCTTGGTCATCTGGCCCACAGCGTATCCCTTGAGCCCTTCGAAGCTGCCCTTCAAGAACTCAAATCCACCGTGCGCTGGCCCCACGGTGGGCGCCAACTGTCGTGGAATTGTCACGGCAGATGTCCTTGGGCTAGGACTTAATCGTGGAGCCATCGCAACTAGGAAGCTTGAAGGGGTTATGCGGGACAAGGAACACGAGGGTTTATACTGGTTCGGCCCCTTACGGTGAAGGTAAAAGCCTACGTCCAGTTCGAGGTGTTATTGATTAGGGTTACGATCGCCAGGGAACTAAACACTTATCCCGGCTCTCGGAGAGATTGTTGTCGTCCCCAAACCGCTGCCGGGTCGTCCCTTTATATAGGGAGGCTGACGCCCAGCAGCCTTTAGAGTCCCGAGCCGGCTCATAAGAGTGTCCGGCTCGGGCTCTAAAACAATACTTGCCTTACACTACAAGTCTACTATAACAATGATTGTAACTACGGGCTTTAAGCCATATCCGGGTCTCAGCCCATCTCTGGCCCATTATCCTGAAACTTAGCTCCGGGCTTCTGGTAATGATCCTTGGAGTAACCCGGCCCTCCTGGCGGGTGACCCCCAGGTCCATATCCTCAACACCTTTCATAGTGTCTAAATTCCAGAATCCCTGTTCTTAGTGTGTTTCTACACATTAATATTTATGTAAATCGTTTGAAACTAAAGTCATATAACTATATTTAGTAAAATATATTCTCACGTAATTCACATTTTGTAATGTTTATAATTATATAACTATGTCCATTGCAATTTTTTCGTCTACTGTATGCAAATAAAGTTATTCAGTTTACTCTATTACCATGTGCATAGGACTACGAATTTCCGCAGCAATGCGCAGGGTATCATCTAGTTTCAAGGATGCAGCAAAACAAGGTGCTCCCAAATGGATCCTTCTAGCCTACCCGAACACCCTTCGTTGAACATGGCCTACTTTTCGACATTCTTAAAATGACCACAGCTTCTGCAAGCAGGTGGGCATGCCCATGGTAGGCATCCATGTTAGATTTGAATGATTTCCGACGTCGTATGCATGTTGCGGCATGTTCGGCCTTTTATGGGCCTTTTTTAACCGAGAAAACTCCAGAAAATGAAAAAATTGTCAAAAACCTAAAAAACTTGGCATGGTGCCTTGAATTGTTCATACAAGGTTATGAAAAAATTGGCGTCATTTCAAGCATGTCGAGAAGCAACCTGCTCTCTGATGGAGCCTTCTAGCCTACCCGGACACCCTCCGTTGAACATGTATAGTTTTGTATATTCTTGAAATGACCCCAACTTTTGCAATTAGGTAGGCATGCCCATGATAGGCATTTACGCTAGGTTTGAACAATTTCCGACAGTGTATGCAAGTTGCAACATGTATGGCCATTTTATCGACTTTTTCTGACTGAGAAAACTGCAAAAAATGCAAAATTTGTCGAAAACTCGAACAAATTGGCATGGTGCCATGAATTGGTCATAAAAGCTCATGGAAAAAGTTTGGGGTCATTTGATGGATGCCGAAAAACACGTGCTCTCAAACGGATCTTTCTCCACTCTAGCCGAACGCCCTCCGTTGAAATTGCCCCAACTTTTCTAGCAGGTAGGCATGCCCATGGTAGGCATACATGCAGGTTTGAACTTATTCTTATGCAAGTTCCATCATGTCCAACCATTTATTGGCCAATTTTCACCTAGAAAATTTGAGAAAATGCAAAAATTGTCGAAAACTAAAAACAGTTGGCATGGTGCCTTGAATATGTCATATAATTTCATGGATTTTTTTGAGTCATTTGGCAGATGCCAAAAAAACCTGCCTCAACAAAACCTTCTAGCCTATAAGTGCACACTACGTTTGCAAGCAGATGGGCATGCCGATGGTAGGCATCCTTGCCAGCTTTGTACAAATTCCAACACCGTATGCAAGTTGCATCACGTCCAACCATTTATCAAGCTTTTTTCACCGAGAAAACTCCAGAAAATGCAAAAATATAAATAAAACCCAAACAACTTGGCATAGTGCTTTGAATTGGTGATACAATACAAGACCAGGAAAAAATTGGGGCCCTTTCAAGGATGTCAAGAAACAACGTGCGTTCAGATGGAACCTTCTCGCCTACCCAGACACACTCTGTTGAAACTGGTCTAGTTTTGGACATTCTTGAAATGACCCAGACTTTTGCAAGCAGGTGGGTATGCCCATGTTAGGTATCCATGTCTGGATTGAACGACTTCCGACATCCTATGCAAGTTGCGACATGTCTGGCCATTTTATCACCTTGTTTTACTGAGAAAACTCCAGAAAATACAAAATTTGTGAAAAACAAAGCAACTTGGCACGGTGTCTTGAATTCGTCGTACAAGCCTTGTGGCCTACCGAACACTCTACACTGAACATGGTGTTTTTTTCTATACAAATACAAAACAATTTGGGAATAAAAATTGGTTTCAATTTTTATTTCGCATTTTATGTTTTTTAATTTCACATTTGTTAGTGTTATTCATAAAATGTTCAAAAGTTCATGTTCAAAATTTTGTTTGCTCCATTTTAAAAAACTGTCCGTATTTTGACACTCTGAGCAATTTTGAAAGAAACGAACATTTTATTCAAATTTCTATACAATTTTGTAAAATATGAATATTGTATTTTATGAACAAATTTGAAACTGCAAATATTTATTTAAAATTTTAATATTTTTTAGAAGTACGAGCATTTCTGAAAAAGAAACAAAAACTAAAAATGAAAAAGAAAAAAAGAATAGAAAAAGAGATAAAGAAATAGTGGGAAGAAGACCGGTTCGCTACATGACCGGTCGCAAAGGGGTAGTTCTAGAGTGTGCGTTTTTGTAGTTAGGCACTGGAACTTATCAGCTCACGTGCCTACCAACGAGAACGAGAGGTCACCAATGGGAGTTAGAGGGTTTGATCCCTAGCTTTGCCATTTCTATCTGTCTCTACTCCCCGAACGGCAAAACCTATTTGCCGCCCGCGAGAGTCAAACCATCGCAGCTTCACTGAAGCGAAGCAACCGACCGACAAGGGCCAACGCACTTCGAGCAAGCAACCGGTTTTGGAAACCTTTTAGAAGGTTTTCTAAGTTTTTTTACTGTTTTGTTTTATTTTAAAGTTTTTTTTCAGTTTTCTTCATGTTTTTATTTTCCTCTTTTTTCTGCTTATTTCTTTGTTTTATTTTCTTTTTTAAGTTATTCTGTTTCTTTTCACTGTTTCCTTTTTGTTTTTCATAAGCTCAAAACTTTCACAAATTGTTCAGAATTTTCAATATTTGTTTGAATTTTCAAAAAACTTTGAAATTCCAAATTTTGTTCACGTATTGAAAAACAGTTCATATTTTGTAAAATTATTCCCGTTTAATAAACTGGAATTCCAAATTTCAATAACAACAACAACAACAAAGCCTTTAGTCCCAAACAAGTCGGGGTAGGCTAGAGGTGAAACCCATAAGATCTCGCAGTCAACTCATGGCTCTGGCACATGAATAGCAAGCTTCCATGCACCCGTGTCCATAGCTAGCTCTTTGGTGATACTCCAATTCTTCAGGTCTCTCTTAACGGACTCCTCCCATGTCAAATTCGGTCTACCCCGCCCTCTCTTGACATTCTCCGCACGCTTTAGCCATCCGCTATGCACTAGAGCTTCTGGAGGCCTGCGCTGAATATGCCCAAACCATCTCAGACGATGTTGGACAAGCTTCTCTTCAATTGGTGCTACTCCAACTCTATCTCGTATATCATCATTCCGGACTCGATCCTTCCTCGTGTGGCCACACATCCATCTCAACATGCGCATCTCCGCCACACCTAACTGTTGAACATGTCGCCTTTTAGTCGGCCAACACTCAGCGCCATACAACATTGCGGGTCGAACCGCCGTCCTATAGAACTTGCCTTTTAGCTTTTGTGGCACTCTCTTGTCACAGAGAATGCTAGAAGCTTGGCGCCACTTCATCCATCCGGTTTTGATTCGGTGGTTCACATCTTCATCAATACCCCCATCCTCCTGCAGCATTGACCCCAAATACCGAAAGGTGTCCTTCTGGGGTACCACCTGGCCATCAAGGCTAACCTCCTCCTCCTCACACCTAGTAGTACTGAAACCGCACATCATGTACTCGGTTTTAGTTCTACTAAGCCTAAACCCTTTCGATTCCAAGGTTTGTCTCCATAACTCTAACTTCCTATTTACCCCCATCCGACTATCGTCAACTAGCACCACATCATCCGCAAAGAGCATACACCATGGGATATCTCCTTGTATATCCCTTGTGACCTCATCCATCACCAATGCAAAAAGATAAGGGCTCAAAGCTAACCCCTGATGCAGTCCTATCTTAACCGGGAAGTCATCAGTGTCGACATCACTTGTTCGAACACTAGTCACAACATTATCGTACATGTCCTTGATGAGGGTAATGTACTTTACTGGACTTTGTGTTTCTCCAAGGCCCACCACATGACATTCTGTGGTATCTTATCATAGGCCTTCTCCAAGTCAATGAACACCATATGCAAGTCCTTCTTTTGCTCCCTATATCTCTCCATAAGTTGCCGTACCAAGAAAATGGCTTCCATGGTCGACCTCCCAGGCATGAAACCAAACTGATTTTTGGTCACGCTTGTCATTCTTCTTAAGCGGTGCTCAATGACACTCTCCCATAGCTTCATTGTATGGCTCATCAGCTTAATTCCACGGTAATTAGTACAACTCTGAACATCCCCCTTGTTCTTGAAGATTGGTACTAATATACTCCGTCTCCATTCTTCTGGCATCTTTTTTGCCCGAAAAATGAGGTTGAAAATCTTGGTTAGCCATACTATCGCTATGTCCCCGAGACCTTTCCACACCTCCATGGGGATACAATCAGGGCCCATCGCCTTGCCTCCTTTCATCCTTTTTAAAGCCTCTTTGACTTCAGACTCCTGGATTCGCCGCACAAAACGCATGCTGGTCTCATCAAAGGAGTCGTCCAGTTCAATGGTCGAACTCTCATTCTCCCCATTGAACAGCTTGTCGAAGTACTCCCGCCATCTATGCTTAATCTCCTCGTCCTTCACCAAGAGTTGGCCTGCTCCGTCCTTGATGCATTTGACTTGGCCAATATCCCTCGCCTTCCTCTCTCGGATCTTGGCCATCTTATAAATATCCCTTTCACCTTCCTTCGTGCCTAACTGTTGGTAGAGGTCCTCATATGCCCGACCCCTTGCTCCACCAACAGCTCGCTTTGCAGCCTTCTTCACCATCTTGTACTTCTCTATGTTGTCTGCACTCCTATCCAGGTATAGGCGTCTGAAGCAATCTTTCTTCTCTTTAATCGCCTTCTGGACATCATCATTCCACCACCAGGTATCCTTATCTTCGCTTCTCCTTCCCCTGGACACTCCAAACTCCTCCGAGGCAACCTTACGAATGCAAGTCGCCATCTTCATCCACACATTGTCCGCATCCCCTCCTTCCTCCCAAGGGCCCTCCTTAATGACCCTCTCCTTGAACGCCTGAGCTACCTCCCCCTTGAGCTTCCACCACTTCGTTCTAGCGACTTTGGCACGCTTATCCCGCTGG
Source organism: Triticum aestivum (assembly GCF_018294505.1). Lineage (NCBI taxonomy): Eukaryota > Viridiplantae > Streptophyta > Magnoliopsida > Poales > Poaceae > Triticum > Triticum aestivum. The sequence continues at coordinate 9,487,179 of NC_057814.1, forward strand.
ACACGAATCCGAAAGTGGAAGTCAGCAACCACCAGCTTATGCTGGGGTACAACACTCTCTCCAGGTATCACCTTACAGTCTAGGCACGCACGCCTATCTTCTCTTCTCGAGAGGATGAAATCAATCTGGCTAGAGTGTTGGCCACTACTAAAAGTCACCAGATGTGATTCTCTCTTTCTAAAGAGGGTGTTAGCTACAATCATGTTGTAGGCTACAGTAAAGCTTAAGACATCTTCTCCTTCTTGATTCCTGATGCCATAGCCAAAGCCCCCATGCGCCCCTTCAAAACCTGTGTTAGATGTACCCATGTGGCCATTGAGGTCTCCTCCTATGAAGAGCTTCTCACCAATCGGTACATTCCTAACCATGTCTTCTAGGCCTTCCCAGAACTCCCTCTTGGTGTTCTCATTGTGGCCTACTTGCGGGGCATTGATACGTCTCCAACGTATCTATAATTTATGAAGCATTCATGCTATTTTATTATCTGTTTTGAATGATTATGGGCTTTATTATCCACTTTTATATTACTTTTGGGACTAACCTATTAACCGGAGGCCCAGCCCAGATTTGCTGTTTTTTGCTTATTTCAGTGTTTCGAAGAAAAGGAATATCAAACGAAGTCGAAACGGAACGAAATCAACTGGAGAAGTTATTTTTGGAAGGAAAGCTACCGGATGGACTTGGACCCCACGTCATGAGAGAAGGGAGGTGCCCACGAGGGTGGGGGCGCGCCCACCCCCCTAGGGCGCCCCCCTGCCTCGTGGGGCGCTCGAAGCGCCACCGACGTACTTCCGGCACCCATATATACCTACGTATCCTAAAACTTCCAGAACAGAGAATAGATCTGGAGTTCCGCCGCCGCAAGCCTCTGTAGCCACCAAAAACCTCTCGGGACCCTGTTCCGGCACCCTGCCGGAGGGGGGAACCCTCACCGGTGGCCATCTTCATGATCCCGGCGCTCTCCATGATGAGGAGGGAGTAGTTCACCCTCGGGGCTGAGGGTATGTACCAGTAGCTATGTGTTTGATCTCTCTCTCTCTCGTGTTCTTGATTTGGCACGATCTTGATGTATCGCGAGCTTTGCTATTATAGTTGGATCTTATGTTTCTTCTCCCCCTCTACTCTCTTGTAATGGATTGAGTTTTCCCCTTGAAGTAATCTTATCGGATTGAGTCTTTAATGATTTGAGAACACTTGATGTATGTCTTGCCGTGCATATCTGTGGTGACAATGGGATATCACGTGATTCACTTGATATATGTTTTGGTGACCAACTTGTGGGTTCCACCCATGAACTTATGCATAGGGGTTGGCACACGTTTTCGTCTTGATTCTCCGATAGAAACTTTGGGGCACTCTTTGAGGTTCTATGTGTTGGTTGAATAGATGAATCTGAGATTGCGTGATGCATATCGTATAATCATACCCACGGATACTTGAGGTGACATTGGAGTATCTAGGTGACATTAGGGTTTTGGTTGATTTGTGTCTTAAGGTGTTATTCTAGTACGAACTCTAGGGCTGTTTGTGACACTTATACGAATAGCCCAATGGATTGATTGGAAAGAATAACTTTGAGGTGGTTTCGTACCCTACCATAATCTCTTCGTTTGTTCTCCGCTGTTAGTGACTTTGGAGTGACTCTTCGTTGCATGTTGAGGGATAGTTATATGATTCAATTATGTTATTATTGTTGAGACAACTTGCACTAGTGAAAGTATGAACCCTAGGCCTTGTTTCCTATCATTGCAATACCGTTTACGCTCACTTTTACTGCTTGCTACCTTGCTGTTTTTATATTTTCAGTTTACAAAAACCTATATCTACCATCCATATTGCACTTGTATCACCATCTCTTCGCCGAACTAGTGCACCTATACAATTTACCATTGTATTGGGTGTGTTGGGGACACAAGAGACTCTTTGTTATTTGGTTGCAGGGTTGCTTGAGAGAGACCATCTTCATCCTACGCCTCCTACAGATTGATAAACCTTAGGTCATCCACTTGAGGGAAATTTGCTATTGTCCTACAAACCTGTGCACTTGCAGGCCCAACAACGTCTACAAGGAGAAGGTTGCGTAGTAGACATCAAGCTCTTTTCTGGCGCCGTTGCCGGGGAGGCTAGGTAAGCGGCACTCACACCCCTGTCAATTAAGCTCTTTTCTGGCGCCGTTGCCGGGGAGGTGAGTGCTTGAAGGTATATCTTTAGATCTTGCAATCGAATCTTTTTGTTTCTTGTTTTAGCACTAGTTTAGTTTATAAAAGAAAACTACCAAAAAAATGGAATTGAGTTTGCCTCATACGCTTCATCTTTTTAATATCTTTCGTGAGTATGATGGAAAGGAAAATTGTGCCAAAGTGTTAGAAGAAGAATGCATTAAAATGTTTGGCACTAAATCTTTGAATGATGAGGATGATTGCAATGTTGTTAGTATGAACTCCTTGAATATCCATAGTACTAATGATGATTGCACTAGTTATGATGAAAATGTCTCCTATAAACATGTCAATTTTTGTGGAGTGCATTGGGTTTGTGAGTACACACCAAATAGGGAAGATAGATACTGCAAGAGGCATAAGGACTTAAAAACTAAATTGTTGCAAGAGAGTCTAGATGATTGCACTGAAAGATTCAATATTTATCGCGCCCCTTGTGAACTTTACAATGAAGATGGTCATTTAAAGCTCCAATGCTATTTGTTTCATGATCAAGTCGTGTCCAAATATTGTGATAATTTGATTACCCTTGAGCATCATAAAGATCTTAGCCTTCTTTTGGGGTATGAAGAAATGAAACGTATAACTGAGGGTATTCCGAAATTTAATCTTGATAGATTTCTTGATTTTGATCTAGAGAGGATTTATATGTATTGTGCGGTGAATTGTATTGAAAATCCTTATATTGCCAATTACATAAAGAAAAGAAAACAAATAGAAGATGAATAAAATACTAACGAAAGGGAAGAGACCTCCCAATATCCTCCTATTATTTCTTATGATGAATCAGGTAACGAGGAGGAGCCTTCTATTCAACCAATCTCATCAATAAGGAGTTCCAAAAAGAGGATTAAACCCACACATGATGTGGTGAAGAAGAAGAAAAGGAAAAGGAAGAGAGGTAAAAAGGTATCTCTCCCAAATAAGGTTGCTCCTATTATTGTTGTGCCTCATGAAAATGAATCAAAAATAATTGTGGAAGATGATGCACTTGATGATGATCTAGTTATGCCTATTGCTTGTTCTGATTATTATGATTGGGAAGATAATGATACTCCTTATGATCTTGAAAATCTTTTTGGCACTTGCTTGGAAGAATATAATAATTGCTATACTATTGGTGCTATCTATACTATTAATGATGAGAGTGATTATGCTTATGATATGAAAAGGCCCAAGCTTGGGGAAGCTATGTTTGACGAGAATGACATATTTGAGAATATATTTGCTGCAATCAATGTTTGTCCCAAGCTTGGGGATGCTATGTTTAATAATGATGATATTTTTAGCCTCCCAAGTTTTGATATGCAAAGTAATTATGATGATAGCATGCCTTCTACTTATGATGATTATATTTATAAAAGTGGGTTTGGAAGAGTGTCAACTTTAGGAAGTAATGATCCCACTATTTTGGAGGATGTTGAATCTTATAATATTTATGAAAGTGGATTTGGAGAGGTCATGACTTTATTTAGTGATGTATCCACTATTTCGGAAGAGGTTTCAATTGATTATGATGAGAACAAAGTTGCTACTTATGATGATTATTGTAATAAAACTTATGCTATAAAGAGTAGTGATGATTATATTTATAAAACTTGTCATGATTATGAGTACCCTTACTCTGAACATTACTCTTTTAATGTGGAAACAATTTATAGTATTCAAGTCTCTTATGATACTCCCACTATTCCGAATGAGAAGAATTTTGCTTATGTGGAGAGTAATAAAATTTCTATGCTTGTAGATCATGAAAAGAATGCTTTAGGTGCTGGTTATATTTTTGAATTCATTCATGATGCTACTGAAAGTTATTATGAGGGAGGAATATATGCTTGTAGGAATTGCAATAATATCAAGTTTCCTCTCTATGTGCTTAAAGTTTTGAAGTTATGCTTGTTTTGCCTTCCTACGCTAGTTGATTATTGTTCCCATAAGTTGTTTGCTCACAAAATCCCTATGCATAGGAAGTGGGTTAGACTTAAATGTGCTAGTCATATTCTTCATGATGCTCTCTTTATGTTTCAATTCTTATCTTTTATGTGAGCATCATTGAAATCATAATAACTAGCTAGGGGCGTTAAACGATAGCGCTTGTTGGGAGGCAACCCAATTTTATTTTAGTTTCTTACTTTTTGGTTCTGTTTAGGAATAAATAATACATCTAGCTTCTGTTTAGATGTGGTTTTATGTTTTAATTAGTGTTTGTGCCAAGTAGAACCTTTGGGAAGACTTGGGTGAAGTCTTTATGATCATGCTGTAAAAAACAGAAACTTTAGCGCTCACGACATTAGCTTCAAAGTTTTACTGGAGAGTGATATTTAGTTGATTCTTTTTGCATATGATTACTAGACAAATTCCTCAGGTCCACCAATTTATTTTAGAATTTTTGGAGTTCCAGAAGTTTGCGTTAGTTACAAATTACTACAGACTGTTCTGTTTTTGACAGATTCTGTTTTTCGTGTGTTGTTTGCTTATTTTGATGAATCTATGGCTAGTAAAATAGTTTATAAGACATAGAGAAGTTGGAATACAGTAGGTTTAACACCAATATAAATAAAGAATGAGTTCATTACAGTACCTTGAAGTGGTGTTTTGTTTTCTTTCGCTAACGGAGCTCACGAGTTTTCTGTTAAGTTTTGTGTTGTGAAGTTTTCAAGTTTTGGGTAAAGCTTCGATGGACTATGGAATAAGGAGTGGCAAGATCCTAAGCTTGGGGATGCCCAAGGCACCCCAAGGTAATATTCAAGGATAACCAAGAGCCTAAGCTTGGGGATGCCCCGGAAGGCATCCCCTCTTTCGTCTTCGTTCATCGTTAACTTTAGTTGGAGCTATATTTTTATTCACCACATGATATGTGTTTTGCTTGGAGCGTCATTTTCTTGTGTTAGTATTTGCTTGCTGTTATTTAGAATAATATTTTGCATCTATATTTTCAATAAAAATGTCAAGGATAGCCTCTACCATGCTTATTTTGCTAGTATACATGTTGCTGTTTCAAAACAGAAAGTTTACCACTGTTGCAAAAATTCCTTAGAAAAGTCAGAATGTGATAAAATGTTGAAACCTTTTTCATAATAAGCTCTGATAAATTTACTACAGTGGTAATTTTATTTTATAATTTTTGGAGTTAGGGAAGTATGATGAATCTTGCATTCTTTACAGACAATACTGTTTTGGCAGATTGCTGTTATGTTTGCATTGTTTGCATATGTTTGCTTGTTTAATGATTCTATTTGATGATAGGAGTATTAAATATGCAGAGTCATTTAGTATGCAATGTTGAATAATAATTTTAGTGATTTGTTACAGTAGAGGATGATAAAGTTTTGCGTTGATTTATACTAACCTATCTCACGAGTTCTTGTTGAGTTTGGTGTGTATGAAGCTTTTGAGATTTAGGAAACCGAGACATAAAAGGAATTAAGGAAACACAAAAGCTCAAGCTTGGGGATTCCCAAGGCACCCCAAGATAATATTTCAAGAAGTCTCAAGCATCTAAGCCTGGGGATGCCCCGGTAGGCATCCCACCTTTCTTCTTCAACAATTATCGGTTAGTATCGGTTGAGCCTAAGTTTTTGCTTCTTCACATGAGTTGTGCTATCCTTGCAATGTCATTTTATTTTGCTTTACTTGCTGTTTGAATAAAATACCAAGATTTGAAATTCTTAAATTAGAGAGAGTCTTCACATGGCTACATAATTATCTAGCTACTCATTGATCTTCACTTATATCTTTTTGGAGTAGTTTGTCATTTACTCGTGTGCTTCACTTATATCCTATGAGTAAATGGTTGAATGAGTTGAATGTCATAAATCTGAATTTATATATGTTTCATATGCTTACCCCGTTGGGAGTAATGACTTCACATTTAAGAAGTGGAGGTTGTAAATTTATTGAAGGTTAGCAAGCATTGTATTGGTCATTTGAACAATTCGTGAAAGAATATTGAAGGAAGAGAGATTTCACATATAAATATACTATCTTAGACATCTTTTATAATTGTGAGCACTCATTAAGTATGACATGCTAAAGAGTTGATGTTGGACAAGGAAGACAACGTAATGGGTTATGTTTTCTCACATCTCAGTTAAAGTATATTGTCATGGATCATTCAAACATGTTGATCTTGCCTTTCCCCCTCATGCTAGCCAAAATTCCTTGCACGAAGTAAAGATACTACTTGTACTTCCAAATATCCTTAAACCCAGTTTTGCCATGAGAGTCCACCATACCTACCTATATGCGGTATTTACCTGCCATTCCAAGTAAATTTGCATGTGCCAAACTCTAAACCTTCAAATAATAATCTGTTTTGTATGCCCGAATCGCTCATGTAGCGACTACGGGTTAGCAGTATCTTCCATGCTAGGTGGGTTATTCTCACGATGAGTGGACTCCGCTCATCATTCACGAGAAAATGGCTGGTAACTGGGATGCCCAGTCCCATGATCAAAAGATCGAAATCAAATAAAAAATAATTGCAAACAAAACTCCCCGGGGTTTGATGTTAGTTGGAGGCACCCGTTGTTTCGGACAAGCCATGGATTGATGATTGTTGGTGGAGGGGGAGTAAAAATCTTTACCTTTCTGTTTGGGAACCGCCTATAATGTATGTAGTATGGAAGATATTGGGAGCTCTTGGTCGTTATGTTGACAATGAAAGCATACCTCTCAAAATTATTTTCATCTATGTTTTTGCTTCGAGCTCTGACACCTCTGCAAATCCCTGCTTCCCTCTGCGAAGGGCCTATCTTTTACTTTTATGCAAGAGTCATGGTGATCTTCACCTTTCCCTTTTTCATTTTATCCTTTGGCAAGAACTTTGTGTTGGGGTGATCCTGATATATATATCCAATTGGATGTAAGTTAGCATGAACTATTATTGCTGACATCACCCAAAGGTGAATACGTTGGGAGGCAACACTATAAGCCCCTATCTTTCTCAGTGCCCGATTGAAACTCCATAACCATTAGTATTGTGTGAGTGTTAGCAATTGTAGAAGACTATATGATAGTTGAGTATGTGGAGTTTGCTATTCCTGAAAATAAGATGAATTGCAATTGCTTGATGACTGAGAATGAAGTTTGCTAGTTTTTGGTCCATGCTTCAACATGTGAATTGCTTGTTACTTGATCATGAGAAGTTTTATGAGATGAACTATTTTTATGACATATAATCATGCTAGAAAAGGTGATTGAAATTATCATTGATCAAACTTGTGCACCTTCTAGCATTCACACTTAATAAATTCTTTCTTTTATCATTTACCTACTCGAGGACTAGCAGGAATTAAGCTTGGGGATGCTGATACGTCTCCAACGTATCTATAATTTATGAAGCATTCATGCTATTTTATTATCTGTTTTGAATGATTATGGGCTTTATTATCCACTTTTATATTACTTTTGGGACTAACCTATTAACCGGAGGCCCAGCCCAGATTTGCTGTTTTTTGCTTATTTCAGTGTTTCGAAGAAAAGGAATATCAAACGAAGTCGAAACGGAACGAAATCAACTGGAGAAGTTATTTTTGGAAGGAAAGCTACCGGATGGACTTGGACCCCATGTCAGGAGAGAAGGGAGGTGCCCACGAGGGTGGGGGGCACGCCCACCCCCTAGGGCGCGCCCCCTGCCTCGTGGGGCCCTCGAAGCTCCACCGACGTACTTCCTGCACCCATATATACCTACGTATCCTAAAACTTCCAGAACAGAGAATAGATCTGGAGTTCCGCCGCCGCAAGCCTCTATAGCCACCAAAAACCTCTCGGGACCCTGTTCCGGCACCCTGCCGGAGGGGGGAACCCTCACCGGTGGCCATCTTCATCATCCCGGCGCTCTCCATGACGAGGAGGGAGTAGTTCACCCTCGGGGCTGAGGGTATGTACCAGTAGCTATGTGTTTGATCTCTCTCTCTCTCTCGTGTTCTTGATTTGGCACGATCTTGATGTATCGCGAGCTTTGCTATTATAGTTGGATCTTATGTTTCTTCTTCCCCTCTACTCTCTTGTAATGGATTGAGTTTTCCCCTTGAAGTAATCTTATCGCATTGAGTCTTTAATGATTTGAGAACACTTGATGTATGTCTTGCCATGCGTATCTGTGGTGACAATGGGATATCACGTGATTCACTCGAAATATGTTTTGGTGACCAACTTGCGGGTTCCGCCCATGAACTTATGCATAGGGTTTGGCACACGTTTTCGTCTTGATTCTCTGGTAGAAACTTTGGGGCACTCTTTGAGGTTCTATGTGTTGGTTGAATAGATGAATCTGAGATTGCGTGATGCATATCGTATAATCATACCCACGGATACTTGAGGTGACATTGGAGTATCTAGGTGACATTAGGGTTTTGGTTGATTTGTGTCTTAAGGTGTTATTCTAGTACGAACTCTAGGGCTGTTTGTGACACTTATAGGAATAGCCCAATGGATTGATTGGAAAGAATAACTTTGAGGTGGTTTCGTACCCTACCATAATCTCTTCGTTTGTTCTCCGCTATTAGTGACTTTGGAGTGACTCTTTGTTGCATGTTGAGGGATAGTTATATGATCCAATTATGTCATTATTGAAAGTATGAACCCTAGGCCTTGTTTCCTATCATTGCAATACCGTTTATGCTCACTTTTACCGCTTGCTACCTTGCTGTTTTTATATTTTCAGTTTACAAAAACCTATATCTACCATCCATATTGCACTTGTATCACCATCTCTTCGCCGAACAGTGCACCTATACAATTTACCATTGTATTGGGTGTGTTGGGGACACAAGAGACTCTTTGTTATTTGGTTGCCGGGTTGCTTGAGAGAGACCATCTTCATCCTACGCCTCCTACGGATTGATAAACCTTAGGTCATCCACTTGAGGGAAATTTGCTACTGTCCTACAAACCTGTGCACTTGCAGGCCCAACAACGTCTACAAGGAGAAGGTTGCGTAGTAGACATCAGGCATACGCGCTGATAACATTGAGAACCAAGTCCTCAACTACCAGCTTGACCAGGATAATCCGGTCCCCACGTCTCTTGACGTCTACCACTCCATACTTGAGGCTCTTGTTGATCAGGATGCCTACGCCATTTCTATTTGCATCCGTCCCCGTGTACCACAGCTTGAAGCCAGTATCCTCCACCTCCTTCGCCTTCTGTCCTCTCCATTTGGTTTCTTGGACGCAAAGGATATCAACACCTCTCCTCACCGCTGCATCAACTAGCTCCCGAAGCTTCCCTGTCAGAGACCCTACGTTCCCACTCCCTAAGTGAATCCTCCTAGGCTCGCCTAGCTTCCTTACCCTTCGCACTCGTCGAGTCAAATGCGAAGACCCTTGCTCATTTTCCACTACATCCGGGCGCCGATGTAGCGCGCCACTAAGGATGCGAAGACCCGATCCTCGCTCACTTGCCACCATATCCAGATCAAGATACGGTGCACCACCTGGGGGGTGACGGCCCGGCCCTTGCCCATTTTCCACCACACCCGGGTTCCGATGTGGCGCGTCGCTGAGAGGGTTACGCCTCAACAAAAATCTTCTTTCATCTCCATAAGAGTGGCTGAGTTTTTACGTTGGCTCGCCAAGCCTATCACAACCCTCCTCCTTTACCCGGGCTTGGGACTGGCTATGCTGAGACAGCATAGGCGGAGTTGGAATTCCAAATTTCAATAAGAATTCAAAATTCCAAGTTTGTTAATTTTCCAAAATTTGCTCATGTTCTTTTTAAATCACCTTATTGAAGAAAAATGGTCATCATACATTTAAAAAATGTTCACTATATAAAATGTTCATTTTGTTCAGCGTGCTTTTGAATAAAGTTCACAGTATATTTAGAAAATGTTCAGTATTTATTTGTATAATGTTCACCGTATACTAAGAAAATGTTCAGTGTATACTTTAGATTCGCTTTTAGAAAAGTTGTTCAGATTTCAAAATTTTCACAATTAAAGGAATTGTTCCGAGTAAAAAAATTATTTGAAATTTGTTTAAGATTTTGAAACAATGTTCGCATTTTCAAGAAATTTGTTCATATTTGTTTTCCAAGAAATATTGAAAAAAAGATCTACCGTTCTAATTATTACTTTAAATTTAGCGCTGCATTGAAACTGTGATCCGTTCCTAACTCGGTTGTCTAGCATCGTTAGTATGCATGGCGAGATTGGGGGGTTCGACTCCTGTGGCATGCGGTTTTATTTTTCTTCTTTAGAGAATAATATACGGCGGCTGCAATATTATGAATACAGCGAACGACCAACCATACATATGAAAATACATATAATTTGTGAAAGGTCTATATTGCGGACGTGAATTTTCGGGACATGCAGCCACACGCTGCCGAAATTCCGGCTGTCCGCTAGCGCGCCGCGATTGCTACTTTTTATAGCACTCTTGCGATACGCGATGCGTCAATTACCAGCTCCCCGGAATACGCCGTGCTATATGCCGCACTAGAGGGCCAGGCGTCATTCAATTGATCATACGAATACCAAGCCCACGTGCCCGGCCCAGGCGATGGAATAACTGTGCTCGTTTCCTGGGTGGGCATAATTGAGCCATCGCACCACCTATCTCCCCCCAAGCCTCCCCCTGTATACGCCCATCAATTGTGCACACGTTTTTTCCATTTAAAAAAATACATAGAGTCATCGCCTCCGTCTAAGAAAACATTTCAGAAAAAAATCATCACCTTCATCTAAAAAGAAGTAAAAAAGAAAAAATTACCACCACAGCCTACCTGCGAGTGTAACTTTGAATAACCTCCATTTAAAAAATACTAGAAGTCCTCACCTCCATCTAAAAAAATACATTTAAAAAATAATCCACATCTTCATCTAAAAAAAATTCAAAAGATTTCTCACCGCGGCCAACCAGCTTGCGCCACGTGGCATAGCTAGTTGGCCGCCCTTTACGCGTAGCTTAATGTGTTTAATTATTGATAGGCCATCATGCTGCGTATGTACGAAAGCTGCATGCACTGGTAGATAGATGCGGAAACATAGAGCAGCCGGAGAGGAAAAACAATACATACGGGGACTACAGCAAATCCATCGCCCGTGATACATATGGGAACTACATCAAATCCATCTCGATGGATACATATGAGGGGCTAGAGCAAATGCACTGCGCTGGGGAGATAAGAGCTTGTGCATGCAGATAATGGTCATCAGCAGCAGGTTCATGACGCTGAGGATGAAAATGTTCTTCAGACATGCTTGATTCTGTTCAAGCAGTGATACATAACGATAGACAGATGCATGCGAAATCAGGACGGTGAACTGAGAGAGATGAAGAAGCAGGAGAAGTAAGAATATGATTGTGAGCGAGCAAGCATGCCGTTTAAAAAGGACCGCGGGGAGTGTCCTGCAACTAGCCGTTAGGACTGAGATGCGTGAGGCCCAGACTTCGATTCAATGCCCTGCTACTGTCCAGCGGGCCATCAACTGCGCACGTTAGCTGGGAAAATATGCGAGATAGAGTGTTGTACGGGAGGTTTGAATCATTATACAGCTCACACGTATTCAGTTTGCACAAATCACGAGAGTGCATGCAGTGTGGATTTCGGCAGTGCATGGCCGCATGTCCACTCATGATTATTCGCTATATTGCTCTTTATACTAAACATTTTTATCTTTACATCTCATTATCACAAAATTTAACTAGTATTTACATTATATTTAACACATGTTCACATAGCAATACTTAAAACTTTAGACAGTTCTAGCAAATAACACAAATTTCCATCATGAAAATTATATTGTAATTTTCAAAAAATATTTCATGTTGTTTTGTTGAAATAAATTATGTCGATCTAAAGCTAAAAAAACCAAGCAAAAAAAATTGCATGTCTTTATTCCATTTGTTTAGAGATAAGAGAAGCAGGACATATGTTGGATCTAGGTTGGATGGCCTGCACATGCATTGTGCCTGGCGGTTCTATATATATTATATTGCATTTGTCTATGTTTATCTATAAATATCTCGATGCAGGATCCTACACAATTCATGAGTATAAGGAATATGTTGTGATTATTTTGTCACCAATTTCAATATTAGCCTATTTATTAGTTTCGTCATCTTCGCTTCTATTCTTGAACCGGGAGGATGTTTACTGATGTGTCATTGACGTTTGGTTACATTTTACTTTGTACATCTGTCAGTGAAACAGATATTAGTGGACGGGTTCTTTTGTATATAAGAACAAAAATTGTCATGTCTTGGTAGGTATGCAGCAATCATATCATCAGAGTTCAGACTTTAGAGTTGACATACGAGATTAAATAAGGCAATCTAGTTGAATCCAAATGCAGTTCCAAGAGAGCATGCAATACACAAAGTATCTATCAAACTCTAAAGAAGAGTTAGCCCCAAACTGCTAGTGGTAGTATAAAGGATGAAATAAATGGCACCGCTAAAGTCTTAGCAAGAACTAAAGGTGAGCAGGGCAAAAACCTATCTCAATGCATATATGTACAGATTCACCCCTATACCTACTTCCTATAATCTAACCTATTTCCTGTTGTGTATATGTCCTATTATTCTTCATGGTGTATGGATTTTACTGTGGAGACCAAATCCATTAGAGTGAAACCCAAATTAACTAAAGCTTGAACAAGGAACTAATCCCCATCCTAGGGAGTAGGGACGATATTGTGATAATCTCTTCAAAGGAGGTGCCGCTCGGAAAAATATTTCAACACCTCTCTACCATGGCCGAAAATTCGGAACTTCTCCTCAGGATTCGCCAGCAGCAGTCGCGAAATTATGCAAATAATACCCTGCGTGAATCACGATGTTGGGAACGGCATGGGCAGGAGGAAGGGCGGGAGGAACGGAGGCCGGCAGAGCGGGCAGGTGCGGTGGCCGTGAGCGGCCCAGCGGTCGAGGCAGCCAAAGTGGAAGACGTGCCGGCACTTCCGTGGCCGGCGCACACGCGCGGTGCCATGGAAGTCGCCGAGGCACACCACGTATCCCTCTAGGAGGATGGGCGTCCCAGCGCTGGTGCCGGCGTTGGATACGGAGAGCTCGTCGAAGTGAACGGCCGGGCAGTGCTCCTCCAGCTCCTTGAGGCCGTGGTCGTCGTGGTACTGCCCCTGGTGGTGGTGGTGGTGGTCGGCGTAGTCCGCGTTGTTTGGGTAGCCGATGCTGGCGCCGAGCAGCCAGGAAGAGAGGCGGCGGAGGTGGGCAGCAAGGAGGAAGACGAGGTGGGCAGGAGCCTGGGCACCGCCGCCCGGAAGCCCATTAGCTAGCTGGTCTCCATCGTGCAATCGAGCTAGAGAGAGAGATGAGGAAGTGGAGGAGGAGGGGTCTCAGTCTCACATGCATGGCAGTGGCTCACAACACAAAGATTGCTCCGGCCTTTATAAGGAAGGAGAAGCAGAGCAGGTAGACATGGACAGGGAAATAAAGGAGATTAGCTTTGTGTGGATGATAGCTCATGATAGCTAGTACATCGATCAGCCAAGATGTAGACAGACATCTATGTGTGTGCAGAGCAGCTAGACATGTACCGTACAGTTGACAGACACAGACACATAGAGTGCACGTGCTTAGCTAATCAACTGTTGAGGCGTGACTGGGTATAATGTGTCGTGATAAAGATTAATGCGTGGTTAATCATAGGCCGGGTGAGGTGGGTCGATCCACAATCGTGCATGTGTCGGGTACAGACAGGCAGGTCAGGTGCACCTGTCGATCGACTGAGGCCGGTCAGGTACGCCTGGCCAGTGTTCGTTTTCATTTTAGTTGGCAGTGTTCGTTAGTTAGTACGAAAAAAAGATCAATAAGCCGTGCACATGTGTGTTGGAAGCAACCAGCTTGGACAGGAATAGGAATAGGATATGTACCTGTTGCCATAAAATCTCGTGTCTCGTACCCTCGCCTGATAGCTTGGATCGATCAGCCAAGAGACAGTAGTAGTAGTACGTGCGCATCCGGCCGGCGCTTGATTGATTTGCTGGCTGCTTGGCTTCTTTCCATGTACGCGCGTCAACACGGCGGAATCACAGCCGTCAGGGCGATAGCATTCCCAGAGTGAGCAGAGCACGGCGACATAGAATGGAGAATATCAAAGACATTATCTGCGACAGGGGGAGCAGACCGAGCGATCCACCCCGAAGAGATGGGACGGAGCTTAGCTAAGGTAAACTGTTTAGGCTCTCAAACTGACTGCGGTTGGAAATAATCTGGAGGAAAGTGATGGAGATCAAGAGGAGGACGACACATGGAGAACATGCTGGACTCAATGACGAGGAAAGTTAAGCAAGTACTCCAGCAACATGACATAAGACTCAACCGGGGGAGGGAAGGACCTAGAGCGGTGCCGTGTTCGGTTTTTCTTGGACTGGCGTCATGCCGATCTCCTCTCTTTCTTTCCCTTTCCAGTCTCTTCTCCACTTCTAATCTATCTCAATCCCATCTTGTTTTCCCTTCTCCTTCTCTTCCTTCACAATCCCCCCGAGATCCTCCTGTTTCTCTCCATCTGCCATCATGGATGGTACTGACAGTCAGAACAAGGAGCAGTTAGAAGAAACGGCAGATCGGATCGCGCTCCCTCCAAATCTGCAGCCTTCTGTGGGATTGCTGGAACGGCAAGTCAGATCCACAGCGGTTCCTTCTCTGGAGTTCAACATGCAAGCTCTGTCTATCAAAGAGCCAGAAATACTTCAAGTGCAGGCAGAGCAGGAGATGCAAGAACTAGGGGAAGATGCAGAGTATAATATTCTTATGACTCTTGCGTCTACAGGAGGCCCTCCCAGAGTTCTTTCATTGCAAGCAGTGCAACAATCCATGGCTAGAGCGTGGAAGAACAACTATTACGGGATTTCTCAGTTTTCAAGGTATATCTTTGTGGCTCATTTCCGTTCTCTAGATGCTGCAATGTTTGTTATTACTAGACAACCGTGGAGCATGGGATCAGATAATTTTCTGTTGGAATGGATGGATCCAGAGGATGAAATAAAAAGTATTGAGGGCTACCAGTTCAGCTCAATATATATTACTGTCAGAGTTTATGGGATACCCAGAAGGTTCAGATCCAAAGCTTTGCTTAGTTCCATTCTGGAAAGTCTGGGTGAATTGTCTGAATTCCATCCAATAAACCAAGCGATGTTATCTGCTAGACAAGAGTACATTTGGGGTACAATCAAATTTCAGATTCGAAGATCGGTTAGAGATAAGGTGTGGGTCACATTCAACAAAGATTTAGCTGGTTGGGCTTATCTTTTCTATGAAAGAATTGTCAGAATCTGTACTTTTTGTGGAGTGATGTTTCACAGTGTGCAGCATTGCAAGATTAGAAACAATATTCTCATGTCAAGGTGCAGAATTAAGTTTATAGCAGAGGAAATGGAGCCTAACAGATATGGAGAATGGATGACTAATGCGGAATTGATTTCACAGAACTTGAAGCAAAATATGAACTATAATGCTGATAATTTCTCTTCTTTTCGGAATCCGCAACTGGCAAGGTTGCAACGGCAGTTTATTGAGGATCCAAAGCAGAAAGGAAAGGAAGCAGAGCAAAGATACCCTTTCTCAAAGGAACATAACGACCTCCTGCAAGATGCCGCCGATCAACAGATGCTACAGAAGGATCAGCTTGCCACAAATATATTAAAGGAAAATGCTAGTAACACAACACTGATGGCCTCTCATGTTCCTTTGTCTGCATCCTCTGACTCCCTTTGTCAGCAAGCACTTCTCAAAGGAATTTCTCATCAAGCAATCCCCAGTATGCAGGTTGGAATTATCAATGCCCCTCCTTCCAGTTCTAATATTGTGCCGCCTCCTTTCAAATCCTGTCCTAAGAGAGCTTGCGACTCAATTTTTGGACTGTCTCCTCCAGCAAAGAGGCAGCACATTTTAGGACAGGAAATTGATGGATCGACTCAGGCTCCATTGAGTGATGTTGGAGCTGTTCTTGTTACTGTGCCCCAGGTTAACCCTTCTCCAAGTCTGCTTGGAGCTGCACCTGCTGGTCAGCTTATACACCGCCTTCAAGATGTACCTGCCGCTACCCTTCCTGCTTCCAGTCAGACTCTTACTGATGGAATAGCTTCTTCTCATGGTGATGTGGTGCCCAAATATAGCAGTCAGCATAGACCTAAAAGCAGCCGCTGGGTCATTCCTCCCTCAGGGTTTGGAGATACGCGGCGATATCATCATGTGTCTTTTCGCTCTCGCACTGGGGCTGTTATGGAGAAACATCACAGTGATGTTACTCATGCTGGCACTGGCGTTTACCTGGGCACAAACAGGGCAGGAACTCAACTTGGTGGTTCTTCTCTACCATATGCCAATAAGGATGGAGAGGAGAGACCTATGATCCATGGCCCATTCGCACACCTTCACCGACAAGCACTGCAGGCACAACCAGCTCTCGTCGGGGCGGTTGCTCTTCTCCTGTCCTGGATCGCAACTACTATATGGGTATGGATGTTGCTTCTCACACTAGTGCTAACATAGCTCAGACTACAATGGGAACTCAAACTGAGATTAGCACCCTTCGCCAATGTAGTACAACGGAACTTGGGCAGGATCATACTAATCAGATCCTTGAATAAGACTGATCAGTTAACAAATTGGGCAGCGGCGCATGGCCCTAACGCGCCTCGGGCGCCATGAAAGCCATTGCCTGGAACTGTCGAGGCATAGGCCGGGGCCTCGGCAATGATCGTATGATGTTTCTGGCCAATCTCATCCGTTCCACTAAAGCTCACGTAATTTTTGTGTCTGAAATTAAGTCTTCTAAAGTTCGTCCTTGTGATCTTGTTAATCATTTTGACATTGATGATAGTATTGTAGTTCCTTCAAGAGGATCGTCAGGAGGGCTTTGGCTGATCTGGACTGATGAGCTCAAGGTTACTGTTTATAGCGCATCGTTTCACTCAATCCTAGCTAACATTGTTCATGTAGCTTCAGGTGTATAGTTTTGTCTTGTGTGTATCTATGGAGATCCTTATCATCGTCAAACTAGTACTATTTGGAATCAGGTTGCCTCTTTTGTGTATGATAACTTAGGAAAGCCAATGATCTGTATGGGTGACATGAACGACATCCTGTATGATATGGACAAGTGCAATGCTAATGTTAATCAGTATAGGATGTCTGCTTTTCGTGATTTAATTAAAAACTGTGGCTTCTTTGACATCGGCTATAGTGGTCCGGCCTACACTTGGCGCAATAGGCAACACACTGCAATCCCTATTTATCAACGTTTAGATTGATGTTTGGTTAATCCCGATTGGTGTGCTTGCTATCCAAATACGAAGGTGCTTAATTTACCTATCATTCTTAGTGATCACGCGCCTATCTTGATCTCTACTGATGGTCAAAAAGAAGAAGACTATTCAACTGGAGTTACATGAATTGGAAGAGCAAATCAAGCGGATTCAATTGCAGCCACCCCATAGGCAGGATCGTGCATTAGAAAGCTCTCTTACAATCAGGTATGAGCAAAACCTTTCCAAGCTAAACCAATACTACAAGCAAAGGGCCAAGAAAAGTTGGGCTAAAGATGGTGATAGAAACACAAGGTTCTTTCAACAAGCTGTCTTAAAACGAAGGAGGAGGAACACTATATTTTCTATAAGGATCAGCATGATGTTGTTCACTTTAAGCCTAATCTTATAGCTAATACTTTTGTCAATTATTTCAGGTTTATATTTTCCTCCCCTAATACAAATACTTGTAGAAGACCTTACATTGTATCGCAACCTTTGTCTCAATCAATTGATCCAACTTATTCCATTCCAGACAAGAGTGAGATATTGCAAATTCTTAAAGATATGAAGCTTAATGCGTCAGCTGGCCCAGATGGTTTCAATGTGGAATTTTATCTGGCAACATGGGATTGGATTGGGGATGATGTCACTGCTTTGGTTATCAGTTTTTATAACACAGGTATCTTACCCCCTCACATTGGGGGCACTAACATTGCTCTCATCCCTAAAAAGCTTGTCCCCCAAGTCCCTACTGATTGTAGACCTATTAGTCTTTGTAATGTTATCTATAAGATCATTGCTAAATCTTTGGCCAATAGACTCAAAGCCCATCTGCCTGATTATATTAACCCCGTTCAGCAAGCTTTTATACAAGGTCGTAGAATTAGCGACAACATCATTATTGCCCAAGAAATCACTCACTCCTTTGCTCTTAAGTCTTGGAATCACAATGCTTTTATTCTTAAAATTGATCTTGCAAAAGCTTTTGATCGTATTGAATGGAATTTCATTGTTTCCGCTCTTCAACGTAAAGGATTGCATGCTCATTTCATTAATTTAATTTATGCATGCATCTCCTCGCCTTCGTTCTCAGTCATTATCAATGGTCAACCTACTCATAGATTTAAAAGTAATAGGGGTATTAGACAAGGATGTCCTATGTCCCCCTATCTTTTTGTGCTTGCCATTAATGAACTTTCTCTTACTCTCAATGATGCTATGGCTGCTAACCACCTTCAAGGTATTTTGCTTGGGCCAAATTGCCCCCTGTCCACTCTTTGCTCTTTGCAGATGACCTTCTGGTTTGTGGCCAAGCTAATTTGCAAGAAGCTAGGATGATTGCTCACATCATCCATCATTTTTGCGCTATCTCAGGTCAAATTCCGAATTGTTCTAAGTCGGCAATACTGTTTAGTGCCAATGTTAATCGAACGGTCATTACTGATATTAAGACCATTTTCCCTGTTCCTTCCATGGATGACAATTTTATTCATTTGGGCCACCCTTTAATTCTTCCTGCCAAAAATAGAATTTCTGCTTACAACTTTGTCCTTCATAGATTCATGGCTAAGCTTCCTACCTATAAGGCTAACATGCTTTCCCATGCAGCTAGGTTAGAGCTTATTCGATCTGTTTTTTCTTCCATTCCGGTCTATTACATGTCAAATATTTTGTTTAGCAAAAAGTTTATTTTCAAACTCACTTCTATTATCAGAACTTTTTGGTGGACAGGAATTAAGGAGGGCGATTCTTCGAAAGGTTTTTGCCTTAGAGCATGGAAGGATATATGTACTTCTAAGGAGGAGGGAAGTTTGGGAATAAGAAATCTTCAAGCCATGAACCAAGGTATTATTCTTGCCTCCGCATGGAGACTTGCTAATGCTCCCAACTCACATTTTTCTCTTGTTCTCAAGTCCAAGTATTTTCCAGATTCTTCCATATGGACTGCTACTTCTAGCCCTCCAAAATCAGCTTTCTGGTCATCTATTCTTAGAATGCTCCCTAAACTCAAAGCTCATTGCTTATACCATATCACCCAAGGGAACATTTCCATTTGGAGTACCCCTTGGTGCACGGCTTGGACTAATATTCATGATAATCTAATTATCCAACCTGTTGGTTTCATCTATCCTGCTCTAGTTAGTGACCTTTGGCTGCCAGGGCAAAAAGCATGGAACAATGAGCTTATATATTCTCTTTTTAACGAGCCCATGGCGTCTATAATCATTCACACTACCATAGTTCAGGACAATTGCCCAGATATTCTTGTTTGGGATCTTACTCCTAATGGAAAGTGTAGCTCAAAATCTACTTATAAGTTATGTTTGCAGGATATTCAAGCGCAACCATCGAATCGGCCTTTTCAGGTTTCTAATCAGGTTAAAGCTCTCCGAAAGCAAATTTGGAAACAAAAACTGATGGCCCCAAGAGTCCAGACTTTTGCCTGGAGGTTGCTTCGGAAAGCCCTTCCAACAGGTTTGAGAGCTAGTCGTTTCTCTGTACATATTTCGAAACAATGTTGTCGTTGTGCTCAAGATGAAAATGAAATGCATATTTTTTTCCTTTGTGACTTTGCTAGAGCAGCATGGTTTGCTCATCCTTGGTACTTTCGGAGTGATCTTCTAACAGAAAATCATCTTTCTATGCAAAGTGTCATTCTAGATTTGCTCAATATGGACCATCCATATGCTACTATACCTAATATTTTCAATTTTTTGTGGTGCATATGGAAGTCCAGATGTGATTGTCTTTTTGATAGGAGATGCTCACTCCCACATCAGGTACATGTGGCTGCCTTAGCTTTGGACGACCAGCAGAAGTCTCAGATGGTTTCCCCCTTAGATGATCGCAATGTTGTTACTAATGCTACTTCCCTTGTTAATGCTACTACATTGCCAATTCAGGGAAGCACTCTTACAACTGATCTTCTTATTGATGGTGCAAAAATCTATTCTGATGCTTCTTTTAGATGCTCAAAAGTTCCAGGTTTACCAAATGGTAGTGTTGCCACGGGCATTGGTGTCTTTCTCAAATTCGTTCAAGGCAACAAGAACGTTGACGTGTAGGTCCAAGCCTTAGCCCCGACCACTACTTCGCCCATTCAAGCAGAAGCGCTCGCTCTTCTTCTTGCAGCCAAAATTGCCCAACTATTGCAGGTGGCACAACCAACTTTCCCGATGGACAACATTTCTTTGGCAAAGGCGGCTGTGACCAGAAATGTTTCTGTTGACTCCACTCCATGGGCAATCAGAGCGCCATTTGCAGATTTCTTTAGGATTACAGATGATCTCCATTCACAGGTGTTTCACATTTCGAGGAAGATAAATGGAGTTGCTCATAATGATGCTCATCAGGTTCTTAGTAGTGCTACTGAACCTGTCTTCAGTTGCTTTGCTTCAGCTCACAAGAACATGCTTTGTCCTGTAACTTCTATCTTATCTACCGTGTCTTTACAGGGCTTTGTACTTCATGTTGTACTCTGCTACTGAGCTGAATATATTGGCGCTTTAAGCGCCTTCTCTTGTTAAAAAAAATGAGGAAGCTAATGAGGACATTGAGCGAACCTGTTAATTATAAACCTAGTCAGGATTCCAATCTGTCATTTGGTACCCTGTTTAGTAAAAGCTCTCGGGAAGAGGAATTAAACACTAGGAAAAATATGGAGGAACAGCCTAGCAAGGAGATGCTACCGGTTGAAGGATAAAGGGGACCACATATACAGTGCAAGATATTGCCAAGGAAAGAGTTGCAACTAAGAATATGATTATGGTGAGTCTCACATTCCTAAGATTGTGACATACTACTCAAATATTAGTCTTGCTCATGAGGCTTCAGGTGTGGGAGTGAATTTGGGATGCTCTCCAAACATGATTTATTACTAGCACAAATGCCCGTGCATTGCAACGGGTAGGGGTGGAAAGTGGTAGCGGATAATCCGGAATATCCGATATTTGTATCCGAGAAAATGCCTATTCGTATCCGAAACATCCGCATCCGAACCAAAATGGAAATGGAAATGGAAATTATCCGTATCCGAACTTATTAAACAAATAAAAAATAAAATATGGTAGGACATTTTGACACAAATATGGATATGGAAGTGGATATATCCGTATCCGGATAAGATTATGGGAGGTAATTTTCAAAATTCTAGCCCCAAAATTCCAATTATCCAACATAAAAGCCAAATAAGTGGTTAAATTTTATTCTTTGTATGATTAAACTTAGAAATTATTATGCATTACAATAGTATTTATTCATAAACTTATTTTTCATTGACTTATTGTATGTCATAAGTTGATTATTTCATGTCACATAACTATTGACTAATTTACTTAAGCAATATCTGAATCAAGAAAATATCCGATATGCCGTATTCGAATAACATCCGAGCCACATCCGTATCCGATAACATCCGTATTCGGATTCATATTCGTTTTGAAAATATGAAAAGGGAAGTGGTAAGAGCACTATCCGATCCGTATCCGATCCGTTTCCACCCCTAGCAACGGGAGACATTGTTATCCGGCTCATGCGTCCACTTATTTATGTTAGTCCACCCTATTGTCCTCTTTCTCTCTTGGAGAGTTCCTCTAGTACCCCAGACAACGTGCTTCTTCGGGACTCATTCTCTTCTTCTCACGTTATCATGCTCATCCTCCCCTTATAGATTTTCTAGCCGACTTAGTGGATCGATAACTGGTAACTGCAAGACTTATATAAATTGGCGACTTTGGTTCTAAGGTGGTGATGTGATACTATTTAATGATAATAGAAAGATTCAATTTATTTAGTTGGTGTGTTTTTTCAGGCCCAGGTGAGGCCCCATGAAGTTTGCGTTATGTAATTGTTGTCGTCCTAATCAAATCATAGGTTACAAAGAAACACTAATTTAGTTTCATGTATTACTTACTTCCCTGTGGCCCAGTCGAGAAAAAAGATGCGGAGCATACCCCTTGGCCCACTTAGAGGAGTGACTCCATGAGGCCCAATAAAAGAAAACAAAAGATGCGAAGCTGGACACTTGACTACATGGTTTGGAGGCCCAGCCTGAAAATTTATTTATGTCTTCTTTGGGAATCATTATGTTCTTCTCACATCATTGTCCTCATCCTCTTTTTATTGATTCCCAAACCGATCTATCGAGTTGATCGATAACAAGCAAGTCCAAGAGGTATATAAATTGATGGTGTTGGTTCTAAAGGGACAAGGTGATATTATTTAATGGTAATGGAAGAGACAAATTATTTAGTTGGTCATTTTTTTAGGCCCAACGAAGGCCCAATGCAGCATGCTTTATGTAATTGCTGTCGGCCTACTTGGAGCATATGTTGCAAAGAAAACGCTAAATTATGTTGCAAAGAAAACGCTTTTTCTAAAATATCTCTTTTAGCTCTAAGCATAGCGGTTCTTTAATTGATTCCTCAACCTTAGGCTAAAAAAATTTCATCTTGAGATTTTCTACACCATGAGAAATTATATCAATACTTCTAGACATATCATCAGTCTTATTCAACTTTTCTTCTATTGTAGCATTAAAAACCTTTTGAGCATTGATAAATTCTTTAATATTATTCTTAAGATCAGAGGTGTTCCTATTATTATTATAAGAAGGATTACCATAAGAATTACCAAAATTATTAGAGGAATTTCCCAAAAAGGACTAGGATTAAAATTACCTCTATAAGCATTGTTATTAAAATCATTTCGCGAAACAAAATTCAAATCTACGGCATCACTATTTTGCTCAATCAAAGTAGACAAAGGCACATCATTAAGATCAACAGTAGCATTTTTATTAGCAAACAACTTCATAAGAGCATCAACTTTTTCACTCAAAGAATTTATTTCTTCTACCGAATTAACCTTTTTATTAGTAGGAGCTCTTTCGGTATGCCATTGTGAATAATTAGCTATAATATTCTCAAGCAATTTAGTAGCTTCACCCAAAGTAATTTCCATAAAAGTACAATCCGCGGCGGAATCTAAATGATTTCAAAAAACAAAATTCAATCCCTCATAAAATTTTGTATGATCATTCAGAGATTTAAACCATGAGTAGGACAATTTCTTAGCATCAATTTCATTATTTCACAAGATTGCGCAATATGTTCATGCTAAAGTTGATTAAAATTCATGATTTGTGTCCCAAGGGAAATAATTTTCGCGGGCGGAAAATACTTAGTAATAGAAGCATCCTTGCATTTATCCCAAAAATCGATACTATTGCGAGGCAAAGAAGAAAACCAAATTTTTGCACGATCTCGCAAAGAAAACGGGAATAATTTCAACTTCACAATATCATTGTCCACATCTTTTTTCTTTTGCATATCACAAAATTTCGTGAATGTATTAAGATGGGACGCGATATCCTCACTAGGAGTACCGGAAAGTTGGTCTTTCATATCAAGATTCAAAATAGCGGGATTAATGTCACAAGACTCCACACTAGTGGCAGGAGGAGCAATCAATGTGTTAATAAAATCATTGTTATTGGTGTTGGAGAAATCACACAACTTGGTGTTCTCTTGAGTCATCATGACTACGCAACAACATTGCACTCAAAACTAGATATGACGAGAAAAACAGCGAACGAAAAAGGGGGCGAATAAAACGACAAATTTGTGAAGGGGGGGGGGAGAGAAAAATGAGAGGCAAATGGCAAATAATGTAAATGGCAAGGAGATGAGATTTGTGATTAGGGACCTTGTGGATGTTGATGATGTCTCCCCGACAACGGCGCCAGAAGTTCCTTTTGATGTGGCTTGAACTGTGTCGTTGTTTCCCCAAAGACGAAGGGATGATGCAGCACAACAACGGTAGGTATTTTCCTCAGTGATGAGACCATGGTTATCGAACCAGTAGGAGAACCACGCAACACCACGTAAACAGCTCCTGCACACAAAGAAGAAATACTTGCAACCCGACGTTTTAAAGGGGTTGTCAATCCCTTTTGGGGAACAGTGCCAGAAATTGTCGAGCTGACGGGATAAAATTGTAGTTGATTGATAGATGCAGATAAAAGCAAATAAAATTCAGTGAGGTATTTTTGGGTTTTTGGATTAATATATCTGAAAATAAAAGCGAATAAAAATAGATCTTCAAAGCAAATATGATAAAGAAGAGACCTGGGGGCCATAGATTTCACTAGTAGCTTCTCTGAAGAAAAATAGCATACGGTGGTAAACAAGTTACTGTTGGGCAATTGATAGAACTTCAAATAATCTTGACGATATCCTGGCAATGATCATTATATAGGCATCACGTCCAAGATTAGTAGACCGACTCTTGCCTACATCTACTACTATTACTCCACACATCGACCGCTATCCAGCATGCATCTAGTGTATTAAGTTCATGGAAAGACGGAGTAATGCAATAAGAACGATGACATGATGTAGACAAGATCTATTTATGTAGAAATAGACCCCATCTTGTTATCCTTAATGGCAACGACACATACGTGTCGGTTCCCCTTCTGTCACAGGGATCAAGCACCGTAAGATCTAACCCATCACAAAGCACCTCTTCCCATGGCAAGAAAAATCGATCTAGCCGCCTAACAAAACCAAAGATTCGAATAAGAAATACGAGGCTTTAAGTAATCATGCATACAAGAGATCAAAAGACTCAAATAAATTTCATGGATAAAAACATAGATCTGATCATAAACTCAAAGTTCATCGGATCCCAACAGCACACCGCAAAAAGAGTTACATCAAATAGATCTCCAAGAGACCATTGTATTAAGAATCAAAAGAGGGAGGGAGAGAGAGAGAGAGGGAGAGAGAGGAAGCCATCTAGCTACTAGCTACAGACCCGTAGGTCTACAATGAACTACTCACGCATCATCGGAGGGGCACCAATGAGGATGATGCCCCTCCGTGGATGGTGTCTAGATTGGATCTGTGGTTTCTAGAACTTGCGGCAGCTGGAATTGATTTCGTCCACACCCGTAGGGTTTTTGGCTATCCAGGGTATTTATCGAGCAAAGAGGCGGTGCGGGAGGCGGCCGAGGTGGGTACAACCCACCTGGGCGTGCCTGGGCCCCCAGGCGCACCGTGGTCGGTTGTGCTCCCCTCGGGGCCCCCCTCGGGTACTTCCTTGGCCCATCGTGTGTCTTCTAGCCCAAAAAAATTCTCCAAAAAGTTTCGCTACATTTGGAATCCGTTTGCTATTGATTTTCTACGAAGAAAAAAACAAGCAAAAAATAGCAACTAGCACTGGGCACTATGTCAATAGGTTAGTCCCAAAAAATGATATAAAGTTGCTATAAAATGATTGTAAAACATTCAAGAATGATAATATAACAACATGGAACAATCAAAAAGTATAGATACGTTGGAGACGTATCAACGGGCAACGCATCCGCCA
This sequence comes from Triticum aestivum, assembly GCF_018294505.1. Lineage (NCBI taxonomy): Eukaryota > Viridiplantae > Streptophyta > Magnoliopsida > Poales > Poaceae > Triticum > Triticum aestivum. Next base: position 9,512,988 of record NC_057814.1, read on the forward strand.
TAGGTGTGCTTCCTGTAGACACTTTGGCTTTAGTGTGAAAGTAAGATAACCTGCTCCGCTGCCAATATTGCCCGCCGTTCCGTACGGTTCCTACATCACCTGTAAACAAAGATTAACAATAAACTACATTGTTAGTATGATTTTTGGAAAATCAAAGAGAAAATAAAGGCAACAAGCTACTAAGATAACCTGCACCGGGGTCATGATGTCGAGCTCGTTGCAGTAGTGCAAGTTCGTGGTCTTTGAATTGACAACAAAACCTTCAACCTTGTCCCACTTATACGCTCATGTAGGCACACGGTCCGGGTCATCATGATCATCCCATTGCTCGTAACCCGCAGGCAAATGCCGCCCAATTGGCAAGTGCTCCCAACTGCAAATCGATAAGAGAAGCATTGGACCACCAATATTGGCTTCCTTTGACTCTGCGACATATTTTGCATTCGTGCCCCTACGGCAAGCCTCGTCCAGATACACACAAACGACAAATATGTCAATACAAACAAAGCAAATTTCTACATTGTGAACACATATTACAAACAAAACTAGTTACCTAGCGATACAAATAAGATAGCGCCATCGTACCCCAACTTAGTCCATGCTCCCACCCAGGAAACAACTTAATCCTCATAAAGGAAGCGTTCACGCCAGTGCCGTCTGAGAAAAGAGTCCGGCTAACTACATACCACAAGTATGCCCTGCAATACTGTTGCACCGTTTCATCATCAGCATCATCCGGTAACTCGCAAAAGTTTTGAGCAATCCAATGATAACTTGCAAAGGCGGACTTCCCTTGCACCCCTGGCTCCCTCCCTATGAGTCCAACCATAATCTCACGCCATCCATCAGAATATGTGCTAAAACAAATAGGCTCTCCTTTGATGAGAAGTCCAGTGATCAGAGAAACATCCTGCAAAGTGACTGTCATCTCCCCAGCAAAGAAGTGGAAAGTATGTGTCTCAGGGCGCCATCGGTCAACGAGTGTCGCAATCGCACAAGGGTTCATCTTCGGCGTCGAACGAGACACAAGTGAGATGAAAGGGAGAAACCCAGTCTTCCGGATATACTCCGTGTATCACTCATCGTACTGCATCTTGTCATGAACCGAACCGGACCTCAGGTGAAGTTGATTAAAAACCCTTCCTTCATCTGCCTTGAACCGCCCATGGTGCCATTGATCGTACAGTGGATGGATAAGAGAAGCCATCCTACAAAATTACAATGTATATCATAAGCCTCCTTGTCATTTGTAAATATTCGGAGTAGTGCAAGTACAAACATAAATACATGTGCAAATATCCATATCCATACAACAAATGGATACATACAACTGCAAATATATACCTAAGCCAAATCTTCCATACAAGTGAACATGCATCCACACATTTGCAAACAACCTTAGTATTCCCTATGTCAAATTTGCTACAAAGAGTAACCCATACATAAAAACTAAAAAAAATACTATAAGTAATAAATCCTAATCATACCATACAAGTCCCTACCCATACATTTCTAAGACAAGTGCAAATATCAACAAATTTTGAAAAAGGGAATGAACTAGGGTTTCTACACATGGGGTCAATGCAAAAAAAAGTAACCAATAAAAGAGGAGAAAGTTGGGGGATTACCTTGAGGATTGGGAGGGGAAGAAGATCCACCACATTTCCCCTTTGATCCGCACTTCTATGCCACGGATTTGGAGGGGGAAGGGAGGGGCGACGGGCTGGGGGAGAGAGCAGGGCGAACAGAACAAAGCCTGTGGCTCGGGCCTCCTCGCGGCCCAGGCGATTTTTTACAGCGAAGGGGCATGGCGCCCCGGTTCAGGGCGTCATGGTCGCCTACATAGCGCCCCCGACTGGGGCGTCATGCATGCCCAACAATCGCCGACGTGGCAGGTTAGCGCCGTCGTATGGCGCCCTTGACCAGGGCGTTATGTAGTCAAGCATGGCGCCCCGGGTGCGGGCGTCATGCCAAAGGGACCATTTTGCGAAATCTTTTGAAAACGGGGCCATTTTGTACTGAACTTTGGCCAAAGGGCCAGTTTTGTGGTTTTTCACCGAGATGGAAGCGACAACGAAGGTCTCAACGCGCGCGGCCGGCAACCTGCAGTTCAAGGCCTCCAATTTTATCCCATGGTCGGTCGGCCAACCATTATTCTATTCGAGTTGACAGGTAGGCCCTTGCATGCAGGCACTGGCGGAGCTACAGCCAAGCAAAACCGTGCTATGGCTCTCCCATGTTTAGTGGAAATACACTAGGATATGAGAGCAAATGGGGCATGGAATTAAAATATATAGTTGGACTTCTCTTCAATTTGGCCCTCCTAGGTTTTTAAGTGTAGCTCCGCTACTGCATGCAGGGATTTTTTTGCAAAATGTGATGCCACGCTGTCCACACAATCATCGCCCCGTGGTGGTTGACCAGTCAACCATATGCCAGCTCAACGAAATACATACGCAAAACCGTATTTTGGACCATATGTGACCCCATGACAAGTTGAGGGATCATATTTGGGGTACATTGAAGTAAGGGTACCAAGTGAGCACTGGCTCAAGTTCTGGGATCGTGGGAGGATTTTTCTCTTTCTACATACAGGTTTGTTCATAATTCCTGCATCCATCTCATCTTTTGTTTGTTTGTTTGTTTCCTTGCATCATATATACTTTATTTTGTACATGATGATGCACGACCATGATGAAGACGAGATGGAAGCGACAACGAAGGTCTCAACGCGCGCAGCCAGCAACTTGCCATTCAGCCCCGCCAATTTTATCCCAGGGTTGGCCGGCCGGCCATTATTCTATTCCAGCTGATAGGTGGTCCCTTGCATGCAGGATTTTATCTTTTGCAAAATGTGATGCCACTTTGTCCACACAGTCATCGCCAATTGGTGGTTGACCGGTCAGCCATATGCCAGCTCAACGAAATACGTACGTAAAACCATATTTTGGACCGTGTGTGAACTCCATGACAAGTTCAAAGATGGTATTTCGGGTACATTGAAGGTATGGTACCAAAGTGAGCACCGGCTCAAGTTCTGGGATCGTGGGTGAATTTTTCTCTTTCTACATACAGATTTGTTCATAATTCTCTTACTTGTTTGTTTTCTTGCGTCATATATACTTTATTTTGTACGCGTTGATGCACAACCATGATGAAGACCAGATGGAAGCGGCAATGAAGGTCTCAACGCGCGAGGCCGGCAACCTGCCGTTCAGCCCCGCCAATTTTATCCCAGGGTCGGCCGGCCAGCCATTATTCTATTCCAGACTCTGCCGGCCTCCCTCCGTTGCAACATGTTTCATCAGGGACTTCTATGACCCAATGTCTTGATAATTATCAGACATCAGAGACAGACCTATATATATATTTTGAACAAAAAGCTGACCTACCTATGGCCGTACCTTTTGAAACGATCTTCTTGCCGACATACTATATCCCATGATATGATATTAGTATATCGCTCTGCTGATATAACAGCCTAGCGTTTGCTTTGCTGGCAGATGGTAAACTCTCATCAAACCAAGAGCAGATCACTTTGCAATACCCACAGGACCAGCTAAGCTAGTATATATGGAACGAGAAATTCTACTTGGAAGCCAAACCAAGAGAGCATGCAAAGAGGGACACAACAATAGTGATAATCGCATCACCACGAGCTTGCTATGCTCACTTGTTGTCGTCCTGATGATCGTCCTTGTGAGCGCCGGCGATGAGGCCGCGTTGCTTGCTTTCAAAGCGCAGCTTAGCCATGGTGGCTCGCTAGCCTCCTGGAACAGCAGCACTGACTTTTGCAGCTGGCAAGGAGTGACGTGCAGCCACCGCAGGCCAGTGCGGGTGGCGGCGCTGAGATTGAACGGCGCCGGGCTCGTCGGAGCACTCTCCCCAGCCATTGGGAACCTCACGTCCATGCAGACGCTCGAACTAGGCTCCAACTCGCTCCACGGAGACATTCCGGCGAGCCTCGGCCGACTCCACCGCCTGCAGAGGCTCTACTTGAATTACAACTCCTTCTCTGGCACATTCCCTGCTAACTTGAGCTCTTGCACCAGCATGACCGAAATGAGACTGGACTACAACAAGCTTGGAGGGCACATCCCGGCTGAGCTTGGCGAGAAGCTCACGTCCCTGACAATAATCTCGCTGAGAAAAAACAACTTCACAGGGGCCATCCCGGCATCGATGGCCAACCTGTCCAATCTACAGTTCCTTGAACTCACTGAGAACCAGCTCATTGGTTCAATCCCATCAGGGCTGGGAAGCATCCGGAGCATGCGTTTTTTCACTCTCTATGCAAATAACGTCTCTGGTACGCTTCCACCTTCTCTCTACAACTGGTCATCCCTGGAAGTATTTGGTGTAGGGTCAAATATGTTGTACGGAAGCATTCCGGATGATATCGGAAGCAAGTTCTCCAAGTTGAGACATCTTGGCTTGGTTCATAATCACTTCACAGGAACCATCCCTTCCTCAATATCCAACATATCTTCCATCCAAGTACTTATGCTCTCGTCAAACAAATTTAGTGGGTATGTGCCTCCCACGTTGGGGAGGCTCAGACGTCTCCAACTTGTGAACTTGAGTAACAATAAGCTTGAAGCAAATGACAACAAGGGTTGGGAATTCATCACTTCTTTGGCAAACTGCAGCAGACTGCAGCTATTGTCATTCAGCAACAATGCTTTTGAAGGACAACTGCCAGGTTCAATTGTAAACCTCTCAACGACTCTCCAGTCCTTATACTTTGGTGGAAGTATGATCTCTGGAATTATTCCTGCTGACATCGGTAATCTGGTTGGTCTCAAAGTTTTTGATATAGCAGCTACTTCTATATCTGGAGTGATTCCAGATAGCATCGGTAAGCTAGAGAACTTGGTCAATTTAAACTTGATCTACCATACCTTGTCTGGTCTCATACCTCCATCGCTAGGAAACCTTTCACAATTGATTAGCCTTCGTGCACGTGATTGCAATTTGGAGGGGCCAATTCCAGCAAGCCTGGGAGAGTTGAAAAATATCTTTATGATTGATTTGTCAAGGAATTTCCATCTTAATGGTTCAATACCAAGAGAGATTTTAAAATTAACCAGCCTCTCTTGGTATGTGGACTTGTCATACAATTCCCTTTCTGGACCCATTCCCAATGAAGTTGGTAGCTTGTCAAACCTTAACCAACTTATTCTATCAGGAAACCGATTGTCTGGCGAGATACCTGATAGTATTCAGAATTGCATAGTGTTGGTACTGCTATCATTAGACAATAATTCATTCGAGGGAGTCATACCTCGACCACTGGCAAATATAAAGGGGCTCATTAAACTAGACCTCAGCATGAATAAGTTCTTTGGTAATATTCCTGATGCCCTTGGTAATATTGGAAACCTGCAAGGACTATACCTAGCACATAACAACTTGTCCGGGTCAATCCCGTTAGTCCTACAAAATTTGTCATCATTGTCTGAACTGGATATATCCTTCAATAATTTGCAAGGCGAGGTGCCACATGAAGGTGTTTTTAGAAACATCACTTACTTAGCGGTTGCCGGGAATATCAATTTGTGTGGTGGTACACCTCAACTGGACATGGCTCCATGCTCCATAAGCAAGAAGACTAGAAAGATGCCAAAGTCCCTTGTCATTTCTTTAGCGACAGTTGGAGCAATCTTGTTGTCACTTTCACTTGTTTTTCTTATTTGGATGCTTTGCAAGAATCTCAAACCAAGCCAGAAGACAGTAGCCCAAAATTCAATTGTTGGTGACCGTTACAATAGAATCCCCTATCATGCATTATGGAAAGGAACTAACGGATTTTCAGAAGCCAACTTGCTTGGGAGAGGAAGTTATGGTGCAGTTTATAAGTGTGTTTTGAACACTGAAGAAAGAACATTGGCTGTCAAGGTTTTTAATCTTGGTCAATCTAGGTATTCAAAGAGTTTTGAGGCTGAGTGTGAGATCATGAGAAGGATGCGACATCGTTGTCTCATTAAGATCATTACTTCTTGTTCGAGCGTCAACCACCAAGGTCAGGAGTTCAAGGCATTGGTTTTTGAGTTCATGTGCAATGGTAACTTGGATGGTTGGCTTCATCCAGAATCTCAACAACCTACTACAAACAACACACTCAGCCTTGCTCAAAGGCTTGATATTGCTGTCGGTATTGTGGATGCAATAGAATATCTACACGACTACTGTCAACCATTGGTAATCCATTGCGATCTTAAGCCAAAAAACATTCTTCTTGCTGAAGACATGAGTGCACGAGTTGGAGACTTTGGCATATCAAGGATTCTGCAAGAAAATACAAGCAAGGGGATGCAAACTTCATATAGCTCAACTGGAATTAGAGGTTCCATAGGCTATGTTGCTCCAGGTGATTGAAACTCTTCTAATTTCATATTTTACTTTTCACTCGAATATGGCATGCTAACCACAAAACATTGCATAATTGTAGAGTACGGTGAATGCTCTGCTGTCTCAACAGCTGGTGATCTTTATAGTCTTGGCATATTATTGCTTGAGATGTTTACCGGAAGGAACCCAACAGAAGGCATGTTCAAAGATTCATTGGATCTGCATAAGTTTGTTGAGGATGGAATCCCAAACAGAACCTTGGAGATAGCCGACCCAACATTGTGGCTGCACATCGAACGACACAATAACACTGCTAATAATAGAATCCAGGAGGTATTGGTTTCGGTCTTAAGGCTTGGCATATCATGCTCAAAGAAACAACCTCGAGACCGAGCACTGACAAAAGATGCAGCAGCCGAGATGCATGCAATCAGAGATGCATAACTCAAGTTTACAGGGGAGCATGGACCAGAAAGAGAAGCCTCAACTCAAGAAATTCAGAATAGCATTGGATAAACAAGCTAGTACAAGAAATACTCATGCATTAGTAAAATCTTTATGTGTCGTTTCAGCTAGTAATTGTTCTCAGAGCTATGTTTCTGTACAACTATATCAAATAAGTGCGGAAACATGTTGTTCTGCGATATTTGACAAAGCAAAAGGTGAACAAAGTTTCGGAAAAAAAGCAAAAAAATCTTAAAATTTGTGGGGGTTCAATATACTGGTGTGCACAAGGGCAGTGCAAAATTTTGGCATCTTTCGACATTCGAGGAGCTCGTGGCCAAAAAAACAAATTTTGGCTCAAAAAAGCAAAAATTTGTTTTCTTTGCCACGAGCTCCTCGAATGTCGAAAGATGTCAAAATTATGCACGTGCCTTGTGCAGACCAGTATATTGAACCCCGCAAAAGTTCATATTTTTGATTTTGTTGCTATTTTTTCGAATTTACTGTTCATCAGGAGTGGATTTTTTGTTTTTTTCCACGGGCGCCTTGGGTGTCGAAAGACCAGGAAATTTGGCACGCACCTTGCACATGTAAGCATGTTGCATGGCAAAAAAATTAAGATTTCTTTGAACTGTTTTTGAATTTTTTACGAATTTACTGTTCATCAGTCAAACCCGGTCAAAGTCAGCGCGGTCAAACCCGTCAAACCTGGTCAAAATCTGGTTTTGGACTAAATTTGTCCGGTTTTGAGACTTGAGGGACCAAATGTATACCAAAAAATTTGAAGGACCAAGTCTGTACTTTTTGGAAACTTGAGGGACTAAAAACATACTTTTCTCTATCACCAAGCAAGTGTGTCTGGCTGGTTACTATCACAACATATCCTTGTAAGGGTATCTCTAACTGATCCCGTAAAAACCATTAAAGGACGAAAATTGACAGCTAACCACACCAAACCGATCCCTCAAATCGTTAAAGGAGGATAATTTCACTCCTAAGTTTACTCTGGCGTCCAACTCTCCTATTTGTACTCCGTGACGCCGCTCCTTACAAATTTGCAGTTCTTTTTCTCAAGTCTACTATAGGCCGCCCTGGTGACCGGGAAAATGAACCCCCCCCCACCCCCCCACCCCCAAACGCCCTCGCAACTCCGGCGACGCTCACCAACTCCGGCTGGCGCCAGATTCTCACCAGCGGCAAGGAACTTCATAAATTCGTGGCGTTCATCCTCCCGCACTTTCTAGCGACCCCCGCGCCGCCGTTTGTCCCACGTGGTTGCCTTCACCTTGTGTGTGTGTGTGTGTGTGCGTGCTCATGTGTGTGTGCTACAGCTGCTGCGTTTGTGCATGTGTGCTGCTGCGTGTGCGTGTGTGAAGCCGGCCACGACCTGCACTGATTAAAAAAAAAAAGAGGATGACCCCGGCCTCTGCATATGGGCGATTCATGCAACCATCTTATATCTTTTATCTTATATTTACTAATTGAAAGCATCATACGGTCTTCATCTTAACCCTCGGAAACTAAGCAAAGTAGCCGTTTGATCTCCAAATTAGTTATCAACCACCGCTGGATGCGATGCCTCAAGGAGTCCTCATCCGTTGTCCCACCTTAAAGCATCTTCTTGAGGAAAAAAAAAGATGTGATGCCTCAAGGAGTCCTCAACCGTTGTCCCACCTTAAAGCATCTTGGTTCCCAAAGAAAAAAGAACATCTCCTGCAACTTCTTCATCATCAGCAAAAACAAAACAAAAAAACATCTCCCGCGGTCTCCTTCCTCCGCCAATCTAACCCCTCAAGACGCACCACCTCAATCATAGAAAAAACACCACAGATGCAACAAGCCCTAGCGCTGCTCCTCCTCATCTGGTGCCCAGGGATGCAGCAAACCCTAGCACTTATCCTCCTCATCTGGTCCTCCTCCACCTCCCTTCTAATCTGTGGTCTTAACCTAGCAGTCATCTAGAACGATCCAACTAACCTATTCCCCAAACCCTTCCTCCACGACCTTTGTACTCCAATCATGCAGCAACGCATCCTGGCTAAGGAAAAGGTCGTGCAGTCCCCTCAGCTGAGATCCCCCAACCAGACTGCAATCCATGATGTGCAATGAATTGGAGAAGGAGGTGTGCATCCAAGGCAGTTTGAAGAACCAAATCAGATGGATGGCGTTGTTGGTCAGATTGCAGAGTGGAGCAGCTATGGCAGATTAATGGCGCACAGGTTTAGCAACCCTACACTAGAGTTCTTGGCCGGTCACTCCTATCCTAAACCATAAACCTTTGATCTGTTCTACAGCCTGAATCCTGTGAATTTTCACACCTTCCAAGTTCTGAACATGCATCAGTCCAACACCTTCAGTTCATGAATTTATTTCCAGATGATTCTTGGAGTAGAGGGTGTGTACAAACGATTATTTGAGGTAGATGGAGTAGCTGCCACCATTAGTGACACTGCTGAATTAAAATACTGCAGCCAGTTGACTAGCAGAAAAGTTGTTCACCTCCTTGGCATTCTTGTCAGACACTCCCGCTCCCACTCGACAGGAAAGTAACTTTGTTTCCTTGGAATCTATGCTTTAGATATATTTTACTCATATATAAGTTTTATCCAAGTCGTTCATGTTACATCCACAATTTTGATCTTTAGTTCTTCCATCAATATTATAACTCAATAATGTGATCCCGATGCACATTGTGGGCAACCTGGGACAGGTGGTATATATAGCTAATGCTGAATTACTTACTTCATAGTAGATCGGTTCCACTTTTTCCCATGTTTTACATACCCATCTAATGCTTATAAAAATGAGCTGGTACAGAAAAATAGGCAAATAGTTTATGTTATTTCTGACAGATTGTTTATTACATTATCCAACATCCAATTCATGTAGATCATTCATTTGATGGATTACTAGAACATGTTAGGCAATCAGCATATGTTCAGTTATGCACAACTTTCAGTCAACTATTATTAAAACAGGCGGAACACCTACTGAACATACGTTCATCCGTGAACCATACAAGATTACTTCTTTTGATGTAAGAATCAAATTATTTCTGTGTTTTATGTGATTCTTGACATAGTTCTTTCTCCCAGGAAGTTAACAACCTATTGACAAGGCAATATATTTGCCATGCATGTACATGCTAGACCTGCTGTTTTAAAAAATAGACAGATGATCTCTATTATATTCCCAAGGCAGGTCTATCTACATGTTCTGTTATTTTCTGGAGATTATTAATTACGTGATCCAGATTCTAATCCATGTACATCATTCGCTTGATTGGTTACTGGAACATGTTAGGCAATCAGTATATGCTCAGTTATGATCATTCATTTGATGGATTACTGGAACATGTTTGGCAATCAGTATATATTCAGTTAAGCACAACTTTCGGACAAGTATAATTAAATCAGCAGAACACTACTGAACATTTTTTCATCCGAGCACCATACGAAACTACTTCTTTTCCCGTAAAAATATGGACTTACTTCTGTGTATTGTGTGATGCTTGTCATAGTTCTTTGCTCCTACGAACTTAACAACCCATTGACAAGGCAATGTATTTACCATCCATGTATATGCTACCCTTGCTGCTTTAAAAAATAGATAATGAGGATCTCCATTATATTTCCAAGGTAGATCTATCTACATGTAATGGACACGTTTCTTTTATTTCAAATTACTATTATTATTCATGCATAACTGATTATTCAGTAAAAAAAAACCTTAGAAAGAGAGAGTGAAAACTGTTGTGGCGGGGAGATTATGTGGGAAACCAATAAATACTTATGTAGTTGTAGTTGGCCGGCAATAGTTCATAGATTAGAGTTCATGACTAAGATTAATGTGGCACCCCGGCTCAGAGCAACCGGTTTACCCTGCATTGCCAACCCAGAGATCATGTCTTCTGGCAACACACAACATCTTGGTACAGAAACAATCGCTTTATTGAGACTAGGGGAAGCATAGTGCGATACTACATCAAGTAGCGAGGCCAAGTGGCACACTCGATGTGGCTGAACAATATGTACATTATTTAGCGAACATAAAGGGGCCTCGATCAGGACAACTACACGACAGCGGAATGACGAAGTAGCGGGACTCCATACCACAGGGACACTGATGTGGACACGATCTAGACAGGACAGCACTCCGGTCCAGTTAGACTTTCCTGAAATCTGGCATTACACGCCAGGTCAGTACATTGAATGTACTTGCAAGCTCACAACAAGCATAAACATAATGGCAAACAATATCATGACATTTAATCAAGTTATATGCAAACAACAACATGATACTCATGCCATGAAACCAAACTTGTGCACCGAGTCCCTCGGGCTCTCTTACCAACGGGTTGCCTCGCAACCAAACGGTGATCATTCCCGGATCACGAACAGAGCCATACTCGGTTCAACGGGTTACCTTGTAACCAAACGGTGATCATTCACAGATCACAAATGGAACCACAACGGTCAGTCTCACTGACCTCATCATGATTTAACCAGTGCCATGCAAATAACTTAGTGTGCAAGATTTACTTTATAAAAGTTGATCCATTGTGTGGCTTACTTATGAACTGGGCCCTTATCCGCGGGCGCGGCTATCGATAGATTAATACACTCTGCAGAGGTAGCGCACTGTACCCATACCACGGAACCCATGGGCTCGCACTCCCATTCGGGTGGACCAACGGCATTCCGACAGAACTCTCCCATTGCCATGACACTCTCTTGGCCACTCCGACCAACTCCCCACTGGGCTAAGTCATGGATGGCCCCGTGCCTACCAAAGGCATCACGGCCACCGTCGTGGCAAAACAAAACGGTCCCAAACGGGGACAAGGTACCATGTCAACAACAACGGGCACACAAGGTTATGTCTGCTTACCGGGCCAGGGTAACGCACTCCCATAACCTTCCCTCGTTGGAGGCACCGACAAGAGGCATGACAACGGACCGACTAACGGCCTTCCCATAAAAGGCAAATGTGGTTGCACTGGTCAGCCCGATTCAGTGGCACCATGACCCGATCAACTTTATGTTCAAGTTCTATTAACATCAGGTTTAATTTAAAATAAAATGCTCGAGTCATCATGTGCCATGCTCATGCAACCATATGACATGCATCTCATATCACTTAGAAATAACAGATCCACCTCATCAAAGTTCTACTTGCACAAATCATCACTAAACTTTACTGGTTCTTTCTTACTGATCATTTGTACTCATCATTTTTAGTTGTCCTTTACCATATGAAACTCATCATTTTTAGTTGACATTTACCATATGAAACTCATCATGCATATATGAAAATAATACCGATGCTCATCATACCATAGTCATAACAAAATCACATATTCAAACTACTCATGCTATATCTCACTAGTTCAAGCACTCATTTCTGTAAACTAAGCATCTATATCATGACAAAATAACAAACACAAGTATTATTCATTTAATAATTATATGAAAGAAATATCATATATTCAAGTTGGAAAATCATGGATATTGCAAAGACACCATGAAAATGTTTGTGTGGCTTGCCTTAGTTCAGAGGAGCTTCACACTCGTCCTGGATATCTTCAAGACGAGCTCCTCCTTTTGAAAAATAATTCAAATGACAAAAAGAAAACATCAAAATACTTCTGAAAATTACCAGAAAATCTAGACAGCAGAGAAAAATCTCATTTTTGGTGTGCTGCTAGGTTTGTCCAGTAAGAACACAATGCAAAAAAGAGTCAACTCATTCGGACCTGTGGTTAAATAGTTATAGCAGTTTAAAGTTTCTGTTAAAATCTGAATTTGAAATAAAAAGAAAAAGAAAAGACCAGGGGGTGATGTCAGCGGGCGTACCGCTTCGGCCACGTTATGTGAGGCTGACAGCGGGCCCCACTAGTCAGGTCGGAGGGAGGCGGGAGAAACAGAGGCGGGTGGTGCGTCGGCGGCGAGTTCTCCGGCGAGGAGTTCCCGACGGCTAGATCTGAAAGGATAGGAAGCTAGAGGAGATCGAGGCGCACCTGCCAGTACCCGTAGCATGGCTAGGGGTGGCGGGACAGGGTCGGAACTGAGCTCTCCAGCGGCGGCAGAAAACAAAGGTCGCCGGAGTTCAAGACGACGGCATCGTGGGGCTTCACCAGCAGCTCCAACGTGGTCGGACGGCACCAGTGAACCACCAGCAAGCCGCCTGAGGAGTTGGTTGAGCTCGGGAGGCAGTGGAGGGAGGTGGAGGGGCTGCGGGGAATCACCGATGAGCTCGGGTGGGGGCGGCGGCCAGAGGCCTCTCCGGCCGGGCTACGACTGTTCTACGAGCTCGTGGAGGTTGTGGGGGTGTGCAGTGATGCTGAAGGAGTCGGGAGGGGGGGCGTATATATATGTGAGTAAGAAGAGGGGATCGGGTTCCGCCGTGAAGCTTCGGGACACGACGCCCGGTGACGAATGGTGCTAGCGAGATGGGGAGAAGGCAACGCAGCTCACGTGGGCACTGTGGGAGGGCGGAGACGAGCACAGGAGCCAGGAACGCGACGAGCACAGTTGCACGGGCGCACTGTTGGCTTGGCCATGCCGTGCCCGTGCTCGCTGCGGCGAGCTCCAGCGTCGGCGAGCGCCAGCGCAGAGTTAAGGGGGTGGAGACGAGGATGGTGGTGAGGTTTCGCAAAGGTGCGGTGGTCGGGGAAGCGAGCACGCGCTCAACAGAGACGCCAGCGCGTCGCAGAGCGCGTCAGCAGCATGCCAACACCCCTAGACGAACGCGGTCACCGCGTGAACTATGACCTCAGGCCGTGCTAAGCACAAATTTCATGTTTGGCGTGTAGTCCTTAGTCGTTTGAGTGGTTCCAACTATTTGAGTTCAACCCAGGAGATGTGAGTGCGTGGTTTACTTCCTGGCAAGTATCCGGATAGTAACTTGTGAGGTTAACTGATAATGAATCAGTAAGAGTTAAGGGCTGGGGTTTGGGGTTTAGCATTCTCTTAGGAAGGTAAAGAAGCTCAGAAAAGATCAGCCTCATTGGATCAAGGAAAAATATACTTGCTGTGTAATGAGGTTATTCTGTCCAGAACAGAAATGATTTTCTGTAGCAAAAATATCCCAAAAAGTTATGCAATATTTTTGCTCAGGGAGGTGCCCTAGGTTTCATAGAATATTTATGAATTTCCTCAGGATTTTAGGAGCAATAAAAAGGAGGGTTGCTTTGGAGCATACTTCTCTGAAGTGGTTTTCAGGGAAGAAAATGAATATTTTTCTTTTATGAAAAATATTCCTTGGGTCATTTTTGGAGTTTTTCAGAGAAAGAAAGTTGAGCTAGGGGTAATGGGTCACTTGGGTGAAAATCAAGGGTAGGCCCAAGTGTTCAAGTGCATATGAATTGATTCAAAACTCCAAATCCAAAGCAAAGGCAAAAGAAAGTCCGGAAAAAGAGAGAAGGCAAATCCGGGCTGTCACAAACCTCCCCCACTTAGGATGAAGCTCGTCCTCGAGATTCGGTTGCTTGGGAAAACAATTGTGGATTGGTTGTTCTTAAAAATTCATCTCTTTCGTAGGTCACTTCTTCCTCGGTGTGATGCTCCCACTGGACCTTATAAACTTGATCGCCTTACTGCGTGTGACCCTTTCTGCCTCATCCTATATTCTGAACGGTCTCTCCTCATAGGTTAAATCCTTGGCAAGCTCAATTTCTGACATATCAGTCCTCTTCTCGGGTGGTGAAATACACCTTCTCAACTGTGAGGCGTGGAACACAATGTGTACTTCCGATAATTCTGGTGGCAATTCCAACTGATAAACAACTGTGCCAACTCTAGTCATGACTGGGAACGGACCAATATATCTTGGTGCCAATTTGTCGCGGGTCTGAAATCTCCTGATTCCTTTCATGGGTGTGACTCGGAGATACACGTGTTCTCCAGGCTCAAAACTCACTTGCCGATGCTTGGCATCATAATAACTCTTCTGTCGTGACTTAGCCAACTGCAGTCTATCTCGGATTTCCTTGACTTGTTTCTCTGCATCCAATATTAAATCAGTTCCGAAAATATGGCAGCCTCCTGTTTGAGACCAGTTTAATAGAGTGCTGCACTTACGGCCGTACAAAACTTCATACGGTGACATCTTCAGACTTGTTTCGGAACTGTTGTTGTAGGAGAATTCTGCATACGGCGGACAATCTTCCCACTTGGGTCCATGGGCTAACGCACATGCTTGAAGCTTATCTTCTAGGATTTGATTTATCCGCTTAGTCTGACCGTCTGTTTGTGGGTGATAAGCTGTGCTGTATTTGAGGGCGGTCCCCAAAGCTTGATGGAGTCGAGACCAGAATGCAGAAGTAAAGAGTGAACCTCGGTCTGAAGTGATTGTTCTTGGCACTCCATGCAGACTGGCAATCTGGGACACATATAATTGTGCAAGTTGATCGACTCGATATGTGGTGCGGATGGGAATAAAGTGAGCCACTTTAGTCAGCATGTCCACTATGACCCATACTGCATCATTGCCTCGGTGAGTCCTGGGTAGACCGGTGACAAAGTCCATGCAGTCATCATCCCATTTCCATTGCGAGATGGGTAGGGGTTGGATAAGTCCGGCAGGTTTTTGGTGTTCCACCTTTACCTTGTTGCATATATCGCAACAAGCGATAAAATAGGCGATGTCCTTTTTCATTCCATCCCACCAAAATATATGTTGAAGGTCTTCGTACATTTTGGTACCTCCGGGGTGTATTGAATACGAAGATTCGTGTGCTTCTGCCAAAATCTTCTTTCTCAATTCTGCTTGCTTGGGTACACATATCCGTCCTCGAAACCTGAGTGTACCTTGCGCGTCCTTAGAGCAGTCCCGAGTCTTGCCTTCTTGTAGACGTCTGAGATGACCTTCTAGAATTTCGTCGTCGGCCTGGGCCATGCGAATCTCATTCTCGAGAGTAGGAGTTGCTTCCATAGTATTTGCAATGCCGGCGTTTACAATTACCAAGTTAAGTTGAGCAATCTTTTGTTGGAGTTCCGGAGGCAAGGACTCCATCATGGCATTTAAACTGGCAGGCTTGCGACTGAGGGCATCAGCAACCACATTAGCTTTTCCCGGATGGTAATTTATTCCCAGATCATAGTCCTTTACCAACTCTAGACATCTCCACTGTCGAAGGTTTAAGTCTGGCTGGGTAAATATATATTTGAGACTCTTGTCGTCGGTAAATATTTGACATTTTTTTCCAATGAGGTAATGTCTCCAAGTTTTTAGAGAGTGCACAATAGCGGCCAACTTCAAATCATGCGTAGGATAATTCCCTTCGTGGGGTCATAGCTGCCGAGATTCTTAGGGTACCACCTTGCCATCTTGCATGAGTACGCACCCAATACCTTTTCTGGATGCGTCACAATACACATCAAAGCTGCGGTAAATGTCTGGCAGAGTCAGTACCGGTGCTGATGTTAATCTGGTCTTTAGCTCGTTAAAGCTCTTCTCACAGTCCTCAGTCCATTCAAACTTCTTATCTTTCTTGAGGAGTTCTGTCATTGGCTTGGCAATCTTGGAAAATCCTTAGATGAACCGGCGGTAATATCCGGCTAAACCAAGAAAACTCCGAATTCCGGATACAGTCGTGGGTGCTGCCCAATCAAGCACGTCTTCCACTTTGCTGGGATCCACAGTGATGCCTTCTGCTGACAGAACATGTCCTAGAAATCTGACTTGTTTAAGCCAAAACTCACACTTGCTGAATTTTGCATATAGCTGATGGTCACGGAGTCTCTGTAAGACTGCTCGGAGGTGTTCCTTGTGCTCTTCGTCAATTTTTGAGTATATGAGAATGTCATCGATAAAACCACCAAAAACTTATCCAAGAATTCCATGAATACCTTATCATATGCATGAAAAAGGCAGGGGCATTTGTGAGACCGGAAAACATCACAGTATATTCATAGAGACCGTAGCGGGTAGTGAACGCGGTCTTGCGAATATCTTCCTTCTTGATCTTGAGCTGATGGTAGCCAGTCCTTAAATCAATCTTGGAAAATACTTCTGCCCCACTGAGTTGATCGAACAAATCATCAATCCTTGGTAGCGGGTATTTTTTTTATGGTAACATCGTTCAATCGACGGTAGTCCACGCGCATTCTGAGACTGTCGTCTTTCTTGTCCACAAATATTGCGGGTGATCCCCATGGTGATGAGCTTGGGCGGATATATCGTTTCTGCAGCATCTCATCAAGCCGGTTCTTTAATTCCACGAGTTCGGACGAAGGCATCCGATAATACTTTTTGTATAATGGTGCTGTCCCGGCACAAGATCAATTGCAAACTCAAGCTCTCGGTCTGGCGGCATTCCTGGTAATTCCTCGGGGAATACATCGGGAAATTCATTGACCACAGGAATTAAATTCAATTCTTCAGCTACAGCAGTGAAGACCAGTTCTCTGTTGGGTATACTTCTGCGGGCATAGAATTTTATGGATTGCCCTTCCTGACTTGTCAAGGTGACTTCTCGGGTCGCACAGTTGATGCACACTTGATATTGGGTCAACCAGTTCATTCCCAAAATAACATCCAACTTGGCAGACTCGATGACTATCAAAGCAGTTAGAAAACGGACTCCCTGGATATCAATTTCCAAATTTCGGCAAACCAGATTGCTTTTGAGCACGGATCCCAGGGATTGAACCAACATACTTTTTCCCAAAAGCGAGCAAGGAAATTTGTTTTGGGCAACGAAACTCCGAGAAACAAAAGAGTGGGAAGCCTAGAGTCAAATAAAATTATTGCAGGTATGTTATTAACAGGGAACATACCAATGACTACTTCGGGGTTTTCCTGGGCTTCGTCTGCGGAGAGGTGATGAACTTGCCCTTGGAGGATCTTCTGGGTAGGATATGGCCCCATGTGGTTGACTTGCGGCCGGAACGGGGCATTTGACTTCTTGGGACACTGTCTGGCATAATGTTCCTTCTGTCCACAATTAAAATAGGAGTTGTTGTGCTGACACTCTTTGCGCACTGGATTGGTCACGACATTTTTGACTTGGGTCATGGTCTTATTCACATTCTGCTGCCAATTTGGTTTGTACTCCACTTGAGTCTACTGCTAGGTACGGGCCTTCTGCACGGGCTGTCCGTCCTTCTTAGCCTCGAATTTACGCTTGTGGTCATTATTTGCAGGTCGGTTGTTATGCACAAGCTTGTGCTCCCTTTCTGCGATGAGGGCCTTGTTTACCAAAGACTGGACATCTGGAAAGTCGAGCATGCAGAGAGCACTCCCGAGGTGTTGATTTAATGTCGCTCTTCCTTTCTTCTGTGGCCACATCATAAAGAGAATAACGGGCCAAATGGTTGAATTTGTGCAAATATTCACTTACTGACAGATTTACTTGAGTGAGACTGAGGAATTCGCGTTGCTTGACCTTCATGATACCAGCGGCAATATGGTACTTGTGGAATTGGTCCTTGAAATTGATCCAAGTGATTTCTTCGCTCGCATGCCACATAGCTTTAACATTATCCCACCATATAGCAGCGGCTCCTTCAAGATAGTGGGTAGCGAACGGAACCTTGTCAGCTTCTTCCGTACGAGCAATCTCAAGCTTCTTCTCAATCATTCGTAACCAATCATCTGCTTCCAGAGGATCAACCACTTGACTGAAACTAGGAGGCTTAGTCCTTTGAAAATCTGACAGCTTTGAGTGATGACCATTCTGATTTCCATTCTGCCCAACCATAGCTTGCACACTTTTTAATAGCTCAATCAGATCGTCGTTACTTCTTTCTTCAAACATGCGCATAATTTGTTCAGTGGAGGGTGGATTTAGCGGTGGAGGCGGTAGTTGCGGATACGGCTCGGGGCAGTGTCCTGCCTGTCTTGCTGAGTGGCGAATAGGGACATCCTCACAAGCCTGCGTGCTGCTGCCTCCCCGCGTCATCCTACTGTTTATTTTTTCCAATAAAAGCAACCGCGATGAGCAACATTCGAAAAATGGGAGGAAAGCCAGCGACAAACCCGAAAGAGCAAAACAAAAAAAATCAAAACATAGCGAGCAAATAAAAGCTCCAACATAATTATACATAGACTCGTACATGAAAGGTAGACATCATGACGGGTGCGACTACTCGCATACATGCAACGATACATCATGGCTCATACAACTACATCCGTACATCACATGACCACTACGGATACTCAGATGCTCTAGGACTCTGCCAGTGCTGCTAGATCCTCTCCTGAGTTAGACCCAGATCCTGAACTGACGACGTTAACCGAGACCTCCGGGTTAAAGTAACACGACGATGCTGCCTTGAGGGCTCTCCCTCAGAGGTAGGCGCGGGATGAGAAGGGATCATGGTAGCTGCGGGGGTAGCAAGAAGAGATGCCCACTCAGCAGGAGCACTGTGCGGGTTCACAGTCGAGGTGCCCGAGCTACTCGGGGGAGTAACCGGGGAAATAGGCGAGCTAGAACTGGGCACAATATAAGGAGTAAATCTCATAGAAGGTGGAGTGGGGTAGGATCTAGCAGCGACTAAAGCAGTACGAGCACGAGTCGGCTCTCGAGCCAGCTCATGAATCAGAAGATAACTAGAAGTGGTATATCAAGAAAGGTGGCTAGTGTCACTATCATACTCCGGATCAATGGTAGGAAAGCGAACACGACCATCATCATGCAAAGATGGGTAGTAGTGAAAACCTGGGTGGTTCTGCATCCGAACCTCGGTATAGCATAGCTCAACAAGAATCTCGAACGCAACAAACTGGACGGTCTGAGCGACGGTGGATGCATAACCGCTCCGAGAGGTAGGAGTGTAAGAGCCTGCTGACGAACTGGTGCGCAGAGTAACCACGGCGTGATACTCATACACGGAGTAGGCTAGACGCTCCCGGTACACCCGATACGCTGGGTCGTCACCGTGAGGGTACAGTCGACGCCATACGTTACGAAGAAGATGCGGTGAAGTGTATGGCATTAGCTCCAACTAGCACGGATACGGTACTGGAGCCATCTACACTCACAACCATTAACCGGTTAGAAATAACAATAATTCTAATGCATGCAATGCAGCATACAGATGCAAACACTACCGTCACTCAATTAGCAAGCTAGCTAACGTTCAACATAACGTGTCGGGGTCTAGCGTGTCCTATAGAAAATGCGGCTCTGATACCAAGCGTTGTGGCACCCGGCTCAGAACAACCGGTTTACCCTGCATTGCCAACCCAGAGATCATGTCTTCTGGCAACACACAACATCTTGGTACAGAAACAACCGCTTTATTGAGACTAGCGGAAGCATAGTGCGATATTACATCAACTAGCGAGGCCAAGCGGCACACTCGTTGCGGCTGAACAATATGTGACGCCTCGAGACCGACGCTCCAGATGACTTCCGGTTATTCCGTGGTTACCGTGTGTTTTATTTGCTTGCTCTATTTTTTTATGCATTGCATCATGTCATCATGCCATCATGTCATTTAGTTTTGCAACTCATCTAAATAAATAGTATGGAGCTTCGATCCATTTAAATTGAGGGAAATGCACATGGTGATTTCTCTTTAAAACATATCCTCCCAATATATATAGGTAGCTATTAGAAATATTCCATTAATTTGGAATTGACCACAACCCACTTGCAATTCAAAGTTCCTTTCGTTTTTTGAATATTTAAAATCCTTGATCCTTCTCCCTTTTGTTCAATCCTGTTGTGGAGCTCTGAAATATCTCGAAGAGGCCACATGCCAAATTTCAGCTTAACCTGGAATTATTTGGCCCTCCAAATAAATCCGTTGACTTCTCTTTTCTTTTCCTTTAGTGGAGTAAGGAGACCCTTCTTTTATTTTCTTTAACGAGCCGAGCAAACCTCTTGGCCTTTTTTCTCTCTCCATCGACCTCCTCCTGATCGATCCCCTCTTTCCCCTTGTCCTCCTCCTGCGCCGCCACACCCACAGAGAGAGAGGGAGCAGAGCCCCACACACGCCCGCGCCTCTCGATCCGCCAGCAGCCACTCCGACGTTGATCCGACGCCCTGCCACCTCCGGCTCCCTTCCTCCCCTGCCTTTGTGCCTCGTTTCTCTCCTGCGCCTCCCCGTCGTCCGCCTTGACGACCTCCCGAGCCGCCATGTCCGGCAACAGAGCTCCTCTGCTCCGCCGCTGCGACCCGACCCCTCGGGCCGGTCGCCAGAGCGTCCCCGCCGCCTCCCGCGTCTCCTCGTCAGCGCCCAGGCCCTGCCAAGCATCGCCGCCGCACCCTGCTTCTCCTCGCACGCCGACGCCCTCCTTCGGTTGCTCGTGCCTGCAGCTCCGTCCGCGAGCTCGTGCAGCCATGGCCGCCACAGGAGCCTCGCGCCCGACCCCCTCGTCGTGGCCATGGGTGCCCGCGGCCCTGCCTTCCCGCGCCTCCACCTGCATCTAGCCGCCCGTCGGCCACCTCCACACGCCGCTCGCGCACGCCACAACTGCTGCTCCGCCTCCACCCGAGCTCCATCCCGTGCTGCCACAGGATCGTCAAGATGCCGCCCCGAGCCTGTCGGCCCCTTCATCCTGCGACGCTCGAGCCTTCATGCCCGAAGCCTTCGCCATCTCCATGTGTTGCGCCGCATGCGACCGTGACAGCCACATGGTCGCGACCTCTGCAGCCGCCTGTTGCTGTTTCGTGCGCCTTCGCTGTCGGTTGCCGTTGATGCAAGACCAACAGCTTCACCGCCGTTTAGTGAACGACTACCATCACTGTTGACCCGAGCACCTTTTGTCTCGCTTTGTTTTGGATCGGCAAGAACGAGACGCCAAGACCCGTACCCGGAGCGTAAGCATCGTCTCCGAGATTTTTGCCAAGTACCACCACGATGCGCCGCCAAGTACCTCGACCCGAATGTCTACGACCCGTGTACAACTGCCGTCGACAAGACCGGACCAACAAGTACCCCCACAACATGTGTACCTCTATCGTCGACCCCGTGGACGTCAAGTTCCTCGCCGTGACCCCGATCATCCATGGAGTCTGTACGACTACGAAATGTGTACGACTACTTCCGACCCGTGTACCACTACTCCCTTCAACGAACGCGTTCTGCCCCGAATGAACGCTTCGAAGGTATAACCGCCAAAACGACCCGTGGATGAATGCTTTGTTGTATGAGATGCCCACGTTTGCACCGTGACCGAAATTGTCACTTGCATGTTCCTCCTCGTTGCCATGTCGTCGTCTCGTGGGAACCCGGTAACCGGGGTCACCCCACCATCCTTGCGTGACATGCTCACGCCCACTTCCTTTTGCACCGGTATCTCCGTGAGCTACCGGAATCGATATGTTGCCGTGGCATCATTTTCGGATTCGTTGCCGTGGCACCCCTTTCGTTCCGCCATGGTGACCAAATGCTTCATAACATGCTCATGTCAACTTTTTCATAAAAATTGCATAAAACTTGTATATGTCATCCGCATCATGATAACAACATTTAAAATGTTTAAAACTATGTTTGCATTAAATTGCTAAATGACATATGGGGATTTTCCGGAATTGTTGTTTGTTGTTTTTCGGCCTCATTTAAACTTGCCTAAGCATGTAGTTTTATTATGCCTCACCTCTTGCCATGTTAACCAACCTGTAAACTTGTTGAGTAGAATGAACGAGAGGGAACTAAGTAATTGAATGTGGTGTTTCGTCAATATGCAATTCGTTGCATATTAAGCTCCACTTAACTTGTAGTATTGTTTGTGCACTTTGCCATGCCATGACTCATTAAACCGGACATGCCTCATACTTGTTTGTGCATCATGCCATGTTTATGTGATGATTGTTACCATGTTGTTTGCTTTTTTCCGGTTGTGCTTCTTCTTGATAGTTCCGGTTACGTTGCGGATTGTGAGGATTCGTTCTTCTGCGCCCATTCGTCTTCTTCATGACTCGATCTTCTTCCTAGCGGGATCTCAGGCAAGATGACCGCTACCCTAGATCTCACTACTATCATTGCCATGCTAGTTGTCTCAATGCTATCGCTATGTCGCGCTTCCTATCACTTGTTTATCAAGCCTCCCAATATGCCATGAAACGGTCTCTAACCTTTTCCACCTACCCAGCAAACCGTTGTTTGGCTATGTTATCGCTTTGGTCAGCCCCTCTTATAGCGTTGCTAGCTGCAGGTGCAGTTGCAGGTTGTTCCATGTTGGGACATGGATATCATGAGATATCACAATATCTCTTATATTTAATTAATGCACATATATACTTGGTAAAGGGTGGAAGGCTCGGTCTTATGCCTGGTGTTTTGTTCCACTCTTGCCGCCCTAGTTTCCGTCATACCGGTGTTATGTTTCTTAATTTTGCGTCCCTAACACGATGAGGGTTTATGGGCCCCTCTTAATAGTTCGCTTTGAATAAAACTCTTCCGGCAAGGCCCAACATTGGTTTTTAACATTTCCCAACATAATAATATTGAATTAATTAATTAATTGGCATAGGGGGTCGCGTCCCTGAGGTTCCTTAATTCAACATAATACAGGGGGGCAGTGCTGATGGTATTGGTCCCAAACGGGCAGACTGCGGGGCCACCACGGGGCAACCCTAGGATCTGGTTTTACTCGTTGGCTGACCTATCCGGACGTGGCCTGAGACGAGATACGTGCGGCTACTATCAGGGTGTCGGCACGCCGGGAGGTCTTGCTGGATTTGTTTTACCATTATCGAAATGCTTTGTGCACCGGGACCCCAAGTCTGATCAGATGTCCCGTGATGGAGGATTGTCTCCGCGGATCATGAGCTTGTCATGGGCAAAGTTGGGATACCCTGCATGGTTTAAACTTTTGAGAGCCGTGCCCGCGGTTACGTGGCAGATGGGAGTTTTTAATATCCGGTTATAGAGAACTTGACACCAGATCCGAATTAAAATACACCAACCGCATGTGTAACCGTGATCGTATCTTTTCGAGTAAGGTCGAGAAGAGAACACGGTGGGGTTATGATTGAACGTAAGTAGTTCAGGATCACTTATTGATCATTACTAGTTTGCGACCGATTGCGTAGCTTCTCATCTTACTCTTGTACTCGTAATTTAGCCACCATACAATGCTTAGTTGCTTGCTGCAACCTCATCACTTATCCATTCCATACCCATTAAGCTTTGCTAGTCTTGATACCCATGGTAATGGGATTGCTGAGTCCACGTGGCTCACAGATTACTACAACAACAGTTGCAGGTACAGGTAATGCGATGATCTGACGCGAGTGCGATGCTTGCTTGTTTGGAGTTCTTCTTCTGCTTCTTCCTCGACCAAGGGATATAGGTTCCAGGTCGGGAGCCTGGGCTAGCAGGGTGGATGTCATTCTTCTTTTTCGTTTGATTTCATCCGTAGTCGGATCTTGCTCTTCTGCATGATGAATGCTAAGTATTGTGTATTGTTCTATGAATGTTGCAGCTTGTGGCGTGTGTAAGCCCTTATCTTGTATTCCCATCTATTCACTACTTGGTATGTTGTAATGAAATCCACTTTGCTATGCGCTCGAAGTGCGATTGTGCCCCAATCATGAATTCATCACGTGATTGGGATAGAATCGCATCTTGGGCGCTACACAATATGTACATTATTTAGTGAACATAAAGGGCCCTCGATCACGACAACTACACGGCAGCGGAACGACGACGTAGCGGTACTCCATACCACAGGGACACCGATGTGGACACGGTCTAGACACGGCAGCGCTCTGATCCAGTTAGACTTTCTTGAAATCTGACATAACACGCCAGGTCAATACACAGAATGTACTTGCAAGCTCACAACAAGCATAAACATAATGGCAAACAATATCATGACATTTAATCAAGTTAAATGCAAATAACAATGGGGTATCAAGCATACTTCTCTGAAGTGGTTTTGAGGGAAGAAAATGAATATTTTTCTTTTATGAAAAATATTCCTTGGGTCATTTTTGGAGTTTTTCAGAGAAAGAAAGTTGAGATAGGGGTGAAAATGAAGGGTAGGCCCA
This sequence comes from Triticum aestivum, assembly GCF_018294505.1. Taxonomy (NCBI): domain Eukaryota; kingdom Viridiplantae; phylum Streptophyta; class Magnoliopsida; order Poales; family Poaceae; genus Triticum; species Triticum aestivum. The sequence goes on from NC_057814.1 coordinate 9,537,733, forward strand.
AGTGTTCAAGTCCATATGAATTGATTCGAAACTCCAAATCCAAAGCAAAAGGCAAAAGAAAGTCCGGAAAAAGAGAGAAGGCAAATCCAGGCTGTCACAATTAACTTGCTAATTAATCATAAAATTATTTTTGAAGGTACTGCTTCCCATATATTAGAGCTCCTGATTTGAGTCCACCCAAAAGAAGTTTGCCTTTATACAATAACTTTTGAACTCTCATTTTCTGATGATTCTTTTGATTCTATATATTATATTTACCGATCTTGAACTTAAAAGGAAATGTATATGTGTGTACCAGTCAACGGACACAGCAATGACATTACTATATGAGGAACCAGAATGCATATGTCTAGACTCTAACCATAATCCTCATTTTGACAAGCTAATGGAGATGGCAACACATGTTTGCTTTTCCCAGTAGCAATAAAGCAGATAAGACGGACATGGCTATCTCCGTAAAATCTAGCTATGTTTCTTTTCACACATAGAGCTCACTATATTTCCTGAAACATTCAGTGTAGATGCTTGAATATTGTCACATATGGCAATCTTATATTGCGATAATTGTCCAATTTCTTATAGGATCAGGTTACTTATGATGCTTGTTGGTCATTTCACTATTTTGACTTAGATGAAGCTTCATTGCACATTTGGTATTTTATTAACATCACACTTTAAGTTGTGGTCCAAGAGGCATATGAATAAATGACATAGATAACGCTCATATCTCTCAATACCCCATTTGCCAATTACATGCAAGAGAGTTCATCATATTAAAGCCACATGAGGAACATGATATCTTTGGAACAGAAAAAAAACATGATTTCCATGTCATATATTACGTTCCTAAAGATCTCAACACATAAGAATGTCTGAATTATTACCGATGGATGGTTGCGAAGACACAGTTGGAGAGGAATTGTGAAAGGCGGGGAGGCAATGCGCCACAACTGCTATGTTTTGTTCCATAGTTAACTGTGATTGTGCTTCACACATTTAGCTTATAAATTAATTACATTTACAAATCTTCAGTTGGGATTCAAGTTTTCTTACTTTCAATTGGCTTACTGATGATATGAAGGCAATAAATATAACTACTTATTAATAAAGGTAAAAACGAAAGCAATATTGGTGAAGAATGCTCTATTTAAACTACGTTGCAAATTCAAATAGTGGCTTCAAGTATTTTATAAGTTTTGCAAAATACCTAGCCCGTGCTATAGCACGGGTTGCTGACTAGTTTTATTAATTATTCACAAAGACCTTACAAAGTAATACATCACTAAGTCTGAAGCCACCATCTTGACAACATCTGTCGCTACTTCTATCCATTTGATAAAGGGGGGCCGATTGTCCGAGCCGAATACTAAACAGACCTCGCACCAAAGCCTAACATCTAAAACCGAAGGCCCCAACCGAACCTCATTGCCGGGTCTGGGACACACACCGGTCCGATGCACTCTTTGATGGGGGCACGACCTCGGATGCGCCGCTGATTTGGCCCGATCTTTTACGATGCAATAACTTTCTAGATCCACTGATAAAAAATACTCCCAATTACACGAGCGTACGCGACCTGAAGCAGGGGTGACGACGACCGATGAAGAATCCCTCGACACACGAGAAACCTTCGGTCGTAGTAGAGGTAACCAACGCGCAACCCGCCAATGACGACGGACCTCGAGCCAAGTGCAACTTTCACACAGAAAATTGACACAGAAAATTATCCACGGCACCCAAAGAGAGCCCCTTAATAATCGATACACATGTTGTCTAAACTCTCGAAAATATAACATAAAACTCCCCCATTACGGCAGCCGTGCCCAGCCTTTCATATAGGCGATGCAAATATTGAGCGAACCGGCTAACAACTAATTTAACATATGACACGGACTCTCTCTCTCTCCCTTATCCCAACTAACAAATTAACTAATGGACCCGACTAACGTCCTAACGTACGGAATTTAAGGGAGATATCCGAACGATCCTTCTTATCTCCCTCCCGTGACCTTCCATGCATGCGTGCATCCTTTTATGTGTGAACCAATCCTTGTTTAATTAGAACCTAATTACATACATGCAGGAAAAAACAAAACTGATGACGTCAGCAGATTCTTTTTCAAGACTCAAAATTCAAAATGTTTTGTAGCTCAAACCATCGGCCGGATTGAAAAACTATCTTCACATAAAAGATTCGTCGCGACGAGACCTTCGAAACTAGATCCCATGTTGGTATGTTCCGACGATTTTTTTTTCCGATAAAATGTTACCACGCATGTGCTATGTAAGTTATCACGACTATGACACATAGTTACCAAGCTGTTTTTCATAAGAAAAACCGGGCATAAAAAGATGGTCTTTCAACTTTTCTTCTCATGTGTATATGCACTGGATGACAAAACTATGATGTCATTCTAGATTCTCCCTATTTCGAAACTTCAAAATGCTTTGGAGCTCAAACCGTGGCTTTGATCGAAAAATTGTTTTCACATAAAAGATTCGTCAGGACAAGATCTTAGAAACCAGATCCTATGTTGGTATGTTTCGACAACTTTTTCAGATAAAAAATTACCACGCATGTGCTATGCAAGTTATCATGCTAGTTGAGCGTAAGTTATCGTGTTGTTTACATAGAAATTACTGAGGCATAAAAACTGGTTTCTTCGACCTTCTTCCCACATGCACATGCATGCGCCCTAGAGAACGGAAAATGGTAATGTCATGAAGGATTCCACCAAAATTTAAAAAAATTAAAATATTTTGTAACTCAAACAACCGCTTTGATAAAAAAACCATTTTCACATAAAAAATCATTGTGACAAGGCCTTTGAAACTAAATCTCAACTTGGTATGTTTTGACAACTTCTTTCGGTCAAAAGGTCATCAGGTCTAGACTAACTAAGTTATCAACTCTGTTGTGTGTATATTACCATGCTATTCACACACAAATTACCGAAGGGTGTTTTTCAACAAGTCCCTCCCCCTCCCGGTCAAAAGTTATCACACCTGGATTAAGTAAGTTATCAACTTAGTTGTGCGTATATTTTCAAATTTTTTCATGGGTCAAAAAATATCGTCGTGTTTGTACATAAGTTATCAGGTCCGGGAGCCAGTGTTACCATGTTATTTACAGAGTATGTTTTTCAATAACTTTTTTCCTCGGCTCAAAAGTTATCGTGGTGTTTGTACCTAAGTTATCAGGTCCGGGAGCCTGTGTTACCATGTTATTTATAGAGTATGTTTTCAATAACTTTTTTCATAGGTCATAAGTTATCGTGGTATTTGTACGTGAGTTATCAGGTCCGGAAGCGTATATTATCACGCTTTTACACAGAAGTTATCGGTGCTATGTTTCCAACAACTTTTTTCCACGGGTCAAAGTTATTGTGGTGTTTGTATCTAAGTTATCAGGTCCAGAAGCCTATATTATCATGCTATTTACACAAAAAGCTATTGGTTGTATGTTTGTAATATCTTTTTCTCTGGATCAAAATTATCGTGGTGTTTGTACCTGAGTTATCAGGTCCGAGGGCGTATATTACCATGCTATTACTTAGAAGTTATCAGCGGTATGTTTTAGTTTCAATAACTTTTTCCACGGGTCAAAGTTATCGTGGTGTTTGTACCTAAATTATCATGTTAGAGGCGTATCTTACCATGTTATTATTTCGAAGTTATCAGCGATATGTTTTCAACAACTTTTTCTCATGGGTCAAAATTATCGTGGTGCTTGCATCTAAATTATCGGGTCCGGGAGCCTATATTATCATGCTATTTACACAATAGTTGCCGAGGAATGTTTTCAACGATTTTTTGTAAACCAAATAATGGGTAAGTCGGTCTACAATAATCATGTTTCTATAACATATACAACTTGGTAACTATAAAAATAACAATGTTGATAACTACAACCCAATGACTACATAATTGTTATGTTGGAACTACATATAGTATTCCCTCCTATGATGACCCCTCTCTCACCAAATTACTACGAAGATTTGCTTGGATTATACCATGACACGACGCGTCAACTTTCCTTTGCCAACATCTCCCACCTGTCCAAGGGCATCTCATGTAAAATCCTTTCTGATCCCACCACCAATGTCATTCTCGGTATCATCGGAGTGCTCGCGGGAATGCCTACTTCTATCAAGAAGTGAACCACAAATGATTCATGAGTGGAAGAAAAACCGAGAATGCATTCTCTATAGAAATACAACAAAATCCGACTATTACCAATTCCTAACAAAAAAAAATCAAATGGAGGGCTGCACCATAGCAGTGGCCTACTCGCGGTAATCAGGTATCTACAGAATTAGCCCACATCTAAACAAAACATTCGGTTAGCTGAGATGGTCACCAGGTATATTGAAAGTCCGTAGCGAGGCTGCAAGTGCAGGGTTTCAAACTGCAAACTTGCTTGTTTCTTTACGGACGACATTACCAAAACTTTCTCTGGTGGAGTTCTTAAATTTGGTATAACTTCTTCGCATGGTGGATGAACTTGAGAAACTTGGAGTAGCATCGAGCCGATCAAAATGTCGGTCGGCCAATCCGTATGGACATATGTGGCTTGCATAACATTTTGATGCAGACTGATGGCCACATCACTCTTAGAGGCCGCCGCCGCTGTCTTTCACCGATCCATCTTCAGAGCAGATATTGACGCATCGATCTTGTCAGGCCTGCCATCGACGCTACCACGACGCCAGACAACGCCACCTTCCTACGGGCGTCCATCATCATATATCCGTCGCCGAGACCCTGCTGCGCCACCCCGCCGAGACTCCACACCGTCGATGCGTGACATGAAACGCTGCTCCACCACTAAAACCGCCCAATGGTCCCTCGAGCCAATGCACACCTCCAAGAATGACGCCCCCAAGGAGCGAACGACACAAGAGCGCCGCCATCATCCGATCAACTGATCAAGGGTTTCCCCCGGAGATAGTGCACTAATAGAAAAAGGCTTATCCCCAATATCTCTACTAGTGGCGCACCATGATGGTGATGCGCCACTGCTATATAGCAGTGGCGCACCAGAATCAGGTGCGCCATTGCTATGTTTTTACTAATGGCGCACCACATGCAGTGCACCATTGCTATTTTTTGGGGTCCATCCCCCCACCCCACCCACCAGACATAGCAATGGCGCACCACACCTAGGTGCGCCACTGCTATGTAGCATAGCAGTGGCACACCTAGGCGTGGTGCGCCATTGCTATGTCTGGTGGGGGTGTGCCTGCGTGTGTGTGAGGTTAGTAATGGCGCACCAGTGAGGGTGCGCCATTACTAACGTCTCACACACACAAAAACACACCCCCGGTGGATCGCCTTTTAGGTTTTTTAAAAAATAAAAGAAAATGATAAAAGATTCAAAAAAAATTCAAAAAGATAGATGCCCATGTGTTATGTGTTCTAGTTGTTAGGAAAATTAACAAACATGAATTTTAATTTTTTTTTTGCAAAAGGCCGCCGTGTTTCGGTAAAATGGCCGTAACTTTTGCATACGACCTCCGATGAAAAAGTTTTTTATATGAAAAATCATCTACTCGAAAAGTTACATCCGAATTCAACTGGCTACGCCTGTTATCGATTTTCTAGAATCCTCAAAAACCTAACAGAAAAAACTTACGATGCTTTTAAGATCTGAAGGCAAAAAAATTCGAAAAAAATGCAAAAAGAAAAAATTAGCAATGGCGCATCGGTGAATAGTGCGCCACTGCTATTTTACCGCCTTCACAATTCAAAAAAATAGCAATGACGCACCAGTGCACGGTGCGCCACTGCTAAGTTAGGACAGAAGTTTAAAAGGGCCGGCCAGCCACTTACAACCTTCATTCTTCTCCTCCTCTCCTCCACTCCATCTCCTCCTCTCCGGCGACCTCCTCCTCCTCACGGTGCTCCTCCTCCGGTGACCTCCTCCTCACGGTGCTCCTCCTCCGGCGACCTCCTCCTCCCTTCTCTCCTCCTCACGGTGCTCCTCCTCCGGCGACCTCCTCCTCCCTCCTCTCCTCCTCACGGTGCTCCTCCTTCCTCTCCTGCTCACGGTCCTCCTCCTCTCCAGCGACCTCCTCCTCCCTCCTCTCCTGATCCTCACGGTCTGTCCTCCCTCCTCTCCTCCTCACGGTCTCTCCTCCCTCCTCCTCTACTTCCAGCCACATGTGGAGCTCCCCCGGCACAAAGAACAGACCAAATCCAGGTCGAGAACGAAATTTAAAAAAATTCAAGCAAAAAAATGAGCAAAAAAACAAGCCAAAAAAATGAGCCAGATCTAGATCCAGATCCAAATTCAAAATTCAGAAATAGCAATGGCGCACGGTGGGGGTTAGACGATGCGCCACTACTATTTTCCCGCCTTCAAAATTCAAAAAAAAATAAAAAAAATAACAAAAAGTTATCAGTGGCGCACCTGTAGCAATAGTAATGGCGCACTACAAGGTGCGCCACTGTTACCTGCAATACTAATGGCGCACCAGAGGTGCGCCATTAGTATTTGTTACTAGTGGCGTGGTAATAGTGGCGCACCTATAATGCGCCATTAATGGCAAAAATAGGTGCGCCACTAACAGTCCTTTTTCTAGTAGTGGTGGGAGGAGTGAGGAGCTTTACCTCGATGATGCCTTCATGAGGGAAACGACGCCAAGAGCGTCACCCTCACCGGCTCCGCCCATCGGCCGAAGACTAGGTTTTCACTCGGAGCCATCCCAAGAACATCCAACCGACAAACTGTGCACCTGGAAGACCACCTTCAAAGCCCCGGAGCTGGACACCCAGATCTGACGATCATCCATAGCTGCACTGCCACTTCGGTGTATCCTGATGCTCCGGCCATTGCCGAAGGGCGACACCACTGGAGCATGGAGGGAGGGCTACTACCCCACCGCGGGATGCCGCGCGCGCCTCAACCGCCGATGTCGTGCGCGTCGGCCATCCGACGTCTCCCTACGATGGATAAGGCCAAGGCCGAGCCCCTGGACGAACCCTAGTCCCCATTTCCCCCCTCACACACTCTCTCTCTCTCTCCCTCTCCCTCTCTCTCTCTCTCTCTCGATTTGGTCGACCCCCGAGCGCCACCGTCACCATGGCCCCGTCGTAGCTGCAGCCATCGTCACCCCCCACGCCCAGCCACCATGCCCAGAAGAACCCCTGCCTCTGCTACATCGTCTACGACCGCGGGTTCGAGCTCATCACCCCTGCTTCGAGCGGATCGACCGCTTCTTCCTCCTCTGTCACCGGAGCCTCTCCGACAATCCATCACCTCTGCTGCTCCTAAACCTCCCGCTGAGCCATCATGTGCTCCTAGGTGAGCACCGCGCCGTTCCCCTCTGCCTCCCCCTCGATCTGTTGCTGTTTTCTGCTGCTGCCATGGTTGCCGGAGCTCGCCTCCAATTCCGTGCACCGTGTTGTCACCATGGTGCTCCTCCGAACCAGCCAAGCATGCCACCGAGTTCGTGACATCGCGTAGGTGCTTCCTAGCCCACCTGTTCATCATGAGCGCGCCCGCAGCTTCAATTTCTTGTTTTTATTTCTAGTGGCATGATGAGTATATGACGACAAGCACGACAGGGAGTCTGCAGCGTTCCCGATTTCAAATCAGAGACGCGAATGATGCGTCTGTCTAGGGGAATTTCTGATGCTATTCTCACTCCCCTTTCAGTCTTTTTTTTTCCTTGTGTTTTCCGTCTCCATTCTTCTGTTATTTTGATTTACACGCTTGTAACCGTGTTTAATAAATGCTTAATCCGAGGCACTTGAAACTTTGCTATTCAGGTATGGGGGTGCACTGAGACTAGCCACAGTGGGAGTAACTTCGGTAGTAACATCGAATCCAACTCAGCAAATTTGCTTATGTGGCAATGAGTTAATGAGGAAAGATGTAGTACTAGTAACTTAGCTAGTTACTGTAACATCACATGTCCCAATGCAATATGAGTCTATAACCTAATAAATGAAGTTTTGCATGTTACCACACTTATGTTACTACCCACTGTTGAGGTAGTAACATAGTCTAGGGATATGTGTATGTTACTCTTCATTGTGGCTAGTCTGAGATGCCAAGCCTGATGATTATGCTCAAGAATGGAGACCTTAAATGCGCTCTGGGAATCCCGCTCGGCCGCTGTGCTTGATGCCTTTCTTGGTTTCCTGGCTGGGTTTCTCTCGGGAGTGAATTACAAAACGCCAACATGCGCACACATTAAATGGGCTCTAGGAATGGATGTGTAGAAACAAACGAAATTGCTTCACACACGATTGTGTGCATACGATTTGTACGATCCTTCCAGCAAAGCTAATCCTTCCTGCCCGTGCCTAGAGTCCAGCCCATCCTGTCCGTGCCTAGAGTCCAGCCCAAACCCAAACCCAAACCCAGTCAACCCAAACCCATAAACTTTCACGCCTTCTCCTCTTCCCCCCACTGCCTTTTCACGCCTTCTCCTCTTCCCTCCACTGCCTGCCTTCTCCTTTTCCCTTCAAACATGGCCGTCCAACTTCTTCATGATCCCTCCCTTGCTTATTAGTGAGTCAATCTCACTCTTGCGTAATCTGCAGCTAGTACAGAGAGGTTTGATCCCTTCCTTGCTAGTCAGAAGGTAATCCACACTTCTCAGATGCATTGCCCGGATCCAATCTACACATGCCCTAGATTTAATTTATGGGCCTCACACAATATCTTTGATCTTTTTGTTGGCAGTTTTAAGTTCGTGATGGAGCCAGATCTGATTTTTGGTGAAGTAGCAGATAAGAACAGATCATTTGAAGACGATGACGAAGATGCTTTCATCTTTGAGAAAATTAGGGATTCTTCGGATGATCAACAAGTAGAGCAGATCATGATGTTGCAGCCTAAGAAGGGGATGACGTTTGATAGTGAGGATGCTGCTGTTAGCTTCTACAAAGATTATGCCAAAAAAGAGGGCTTTGGTGTAATAAGAAGAACCACTAGACATGGAGAAGATAGCAAGCTTGTTTATTTTACTCTTGCTTGTAGCAGGCAAGGGAAGGCTCAATATTCATCCAAGAACTCATTTAAACCTAATCCATCAACGAGGATGCAATGCCCAGCTAAGATTAATTTCTCTGGTCGTGAGGAGAAGTTCTGCATTACATCTATTACGCTTGACCACAATCATTCATTGTGATCTATGGACCTCTCCAGTCGTGAGTTTTTCCGGATATGAATATTACTTAGTTGTTCTCGATGATTACTCTCATTTTTCTTGGATATTTCCATTACGGCGCAAATCGGACATGTCCCCCACTCTCCAACGTTATTTTGCCCATGTTCTCACCCAATACAACGTTGTGATCAAAGCTCTCCAATGCGATAATGGTGGTGAGTTCATCGACTCCACCCTCCGCTCCTTCCTCTCCACCCACGGCGTCTCCTACCGCTTTTCATGTCCACACACCTCGCCTCAAAATGGAAAGTCCGAACGCCTCCTCCGTACCACGAATGACATTGTGCGTACACTCATCTTCCAAGCCAATCTCACTCCGCTGTTTTGGGTGGAGGCCCTCCACACGGCCACATACCTTCTCAATCGCCGACCATCACGTGCCATTCACGGCCATACACCTTACTATCGTCTCCATGGCATTCACCCCACCTACGATCACCTTCGAGTTTTTGGTTGCTTTGTTTCCCAAACCTCTACGCCACCACTCCTCACAAACTTGCCCCACGGTCCACCCGCTGTGTCTTCTTGGGATACCCACTTGAGCACAAAGGCTACCGCTGCTTTGACTTAGACTCATGCCGTGTCATCGTTTCTCGTCATGGGGTATTTGATGAGTCCATTTTTTCATATGTCTCTCCCACACCATCACCCAGCCCTCCACTCGCCACAAACGATCCCAACCACCATATCCCGCTGCAGCCGCGCCTCCCCGATCCCAACACACCAGCTGGGCCCGACCACCCGTGCGACCCCGCACCCACGCGCAATCCACCAATCACGTCGCCCCGCACACCGGCCCACCCGTCCGCCCGCTCCACGCATCCCACTCCCACGCGCCCCGCCAGCCCGACCGAATCTCCCTCGCCCTCCGCGCCGTCCCCACCTGCTGGGCCGCAGCGCACTAGCCCCGACCGCAGCGCTGCCAACCGATCTACCTCGGATCACGCGTCCACCTCGTCCACTCTTCCTCTGCCCGAATCTCCCTCGGATCACGCGCCCACCTCTGGTTCCCGCGATTCTCCCCCAGCCTATCATACTCCACCACGTCATCCTCCTAGTGCCGTCTCGATCCAGCCTCCCGTTAACGCGCATAAAATGCGCACACGCGCCAAATCTGGCTTCTGCCAACCCAAGCGCCTATTTCTCACCACCCAAACGGACTCCACCATCTCTCCCATCCCAGCCACATAACGCTCAGCCCTCCGCGACCCACATTGGCTACATGCAATGCAAGATGAATTTAAAGCTTTAATCAAGAACTCGACTTGGTCTTTGGTTCCCAAACCTGCAGGTGTTAATGTGGTCACAGGCAAGTGGAAATATCGTCACAAATTCCACCCTGATGGCTCCTTGGCGTGGTACAAAGCTCGGTTGGTTGTTCGCGGGTTCACCCAAAGGGAAGGCATGGACTATGATGAGACATTTAGTCCGGTGGTGAAACCGGCCACGATCCGTGTGGTTCTCAGCCTCGCCACCTCCGGCTCTTGGCCTATCCATCAACTCGATGTCAAGAACGCATTCCTTCATGGAGAACTCAAGGAGATAGTCTATTGTGCCCAACCATCCGGCTTCATCGACCCCTCTCATCCGGATCACGTTTGTCTCCTACGTAAGTCTCTCTATGGCTTGAAACAAGCCTCCCGCACGTGGTTTCATCGCTTTAAGTCCTTCCTTCTATCCCTTGGTTTTCATGCATCCAAAAGTGACTCCTCACTCTTCATTATGTCCCATGGGTCCTCCATTGCATATCTACTTGTCTACATAGATGACATCATTCTTACGGCAAGCACACCGCAAGTTCTTCACTCGATCATCCACTCCCTCAAAGCAGAATTTTCCATGACCGACCTCGGCGATCTACACCACTTCCTTGGCATTAATGTCATGCCCAACAGCTCCGTTTTATTCTTGAGCCAGCAACAATACACCTGAGAGGTTTTAGAACGTGCCAATATGCTCAATTGCAAAGCCGTTTCCACACCAATTGACACCAATGCCAAACTCTCCGCCACCGATGCTCACCTCCTCTCAAACCCAACCACCTATCGCAGCCTTGCCGGTGCTTTGCAATACCTAACTCTCACCCGTCCGGACATATCATATGCGGTGCAACAAATCTGCCTTTTCATGCATCAACCAAGGGATACTCACATGCAACTCATCAAGCGTGTCCTTCGCTATCTTCGGGGCACCACACACTTTGGGCTTCAACTTTACAGGTCTCCCTCACTCGATCTCGTGGCTTACACCGACGCCGATTGGGAGGGTTGCCCTGATACACGCAAATCCACGTCGGGGTTATGTGTTTTTCTCGGCAACAGTTTGATCTCCTGGTCGTCTAAACGCCAGCCGACTGTTTCCCGCTCCAATGCCGAGGCCGAATATCGTGGCGTGGCCAACTGTGTAGTCGAGTCATGTTGGGTCCATCAGCTTCTTCACGAGCTACGGCGACCTCCCTCTCGCGCCACCATTGTATACTGTGACAACATCAGTGCATCCTATCTCTCTTCTAATCCAGTTCAGCACCAGCGCACTAAACATATAGAGATTGATCTTCACTTCGTTCGAGATCCTATGGCCCTCGGCGAAGTGCGCGTTCTACATGTACCGTCCAGTTCTCAGTTCGCCGACCTGTTCACCAAGGGGCTTCCTTCGCAGGTCTTCACTGAGTTTCGAACCAGCTTGAACGTCCTACCAAACGGCGTTCCAGCTGAGGGGGGTGTTAACATGTACTTGTAGCTGTATGTAATGTGCGCACATCGCCTCCTAGATTATAGGATCTGAACTGACTTCCCCGGCCTGCGTGCCACTCCATGGGGTGTATATATGTAACACTGATGTATGTGTAATCATCAATACAAGAGAGCAAGTTTACTCTCCAACTCAGGGGAGTGGACCGCGTCGGGCGCGCGGAGTGGCCGCAGCGATCGCTTGTGTGCGCGATGGGCGTGCGCGAGCCAGAGCGCGCGGGACGTGGCGAGTGGGAGAGTGGGTGCGTTTGGGCGCGGCCTGGCATGTCAGAGCTCGCGGGTATAAGACCCTCTCCCCCCCTTGTAATCGTAGCCAAGATCGAGTTCGTGCTCGAGGTGAAAAACAGAAAAGCCGTTTGTGCGGCGGGGGTGTTTGGGCGCCCGGAAAACTTCTGTGCCCTTCTTCCTCCTCTCCGGCCATGTCTACGGTGATCGCCGTCGTGTGCTAGGGCTAGCTGCGCCAACAGATGGGTACCATCGTTTGAGATCTGAGTGCACTTCCCTGTTGACTAGTTAACTATGCACTTCCGTGTATAAGCATTCTGGTTTATGGCTATTAGCCTGCTGCTGCTACTACTAGTACGGCCACCGCCACCACCACCACTGTTCGGCTGTTCCTGGCATGCCTGAACTATTTGACCCTTCTGAACTCTTACTTTCCATCCGCCGAGCTGGCTCTTAGTGTGCTCCAGGGGACAAATATGCTGATGCAAGAAGCATGAAGGCTTGGCAGACCGAAATAATGCTCCAACTTATCATCCTGTATATTTGTCCTTATATTGTTTTCTGCAACCCTGTTTGCTGACTGAATGCTGAAGCTTTTGCAATGTGTCATGGGTCTTTCTGCTGATGCTTTTGCAGCACTGATTTGCTGACCGAATTGCCATACATCTTTCTGAAGTTTTGCTACATATGCGATGTTATATTTGCAACCTTGATTGCTGGATGTTCATGGGGCTTTCTGAAGTTCTGCTACTGTCTGTATTTGCTGTGTGCACGTTGAGATATGAGACCATATGTACTGAACATGGTCGCTTATTCCATGTGTCAATTCAGTTGGGGCTATTAAAATGCGTTATTTTGCAGACATTTGATAGCTCCATCATACATACAGACACATTTACTGCATGTAACTTGAATAACAGGGTTTACTGCCTGTCACTTGAACAACGGGTCGATCGGGGAAGCAAAGATTCACGTTGATATATGGTGAGCTAAAACTGCCTATTGACAACCTGTAGTGCTCTTAAATTTCAGACAAGCAACCCAGAGAAAGGAAGAAGGAAAGGCAGGTCCCAGTGAGAGTGCTGAGGACACAGGGCAATGTGTCCTCGCCACAACCGGCTCTTCGGGCGAGATCATCCAGAGTTCCAGACTGCGTACCGCAGGACGATCGGCAAGAATGTTTTCGAAGGAGATGAGCTGAAACACTTTCCTGCTTGTAAATAAAATATCTGGACTGTTTATTTGGTCGGATTGTCCTCTTGACTGTATTTTGTAATGGAATGAACATTATGACTGGTTTGTCGAGTCCCTGAAAGGCAGCCCTTGACAAAGTGGGCTTTGCCTGGAGGGTTCGAGTACTCTTAGCCAAGAACTACACTCGGCAAAGTCTCTGTCGAGTGGGAAACGGCTTTCGCCGAGTTTCTGTGGTACTCAGCAAACTTGGCAATTCCAGTAGTGAGAAGAGGCTCTGTAATACTGAAATAAATTTTGAAAAGGACTTCTCACCTTAGAGTTAACATAAGCAGAGGTGGCAGAACAAGATCATGAGAATGTCTATTAGGAAACCTACAACTATTGAAAAAGGCTTTCGCCCCGCTTTATATATAAAGCAAACCACCAGTGCCAAACGAGTTTATACAAAGAGACACCACACCACACAACACAAAGTAGCACACGGAACATAGTATGGAAGAGAAATTAAACCTTCAACTGGTAAGACTCGGCTACTTCTAAAACCAGATTGATTTACAATTAGATAATTGAGGCTTGTCCTAGTTACTCTACACTTAGCAGCACTGTAGACTACTACCACACATTGCTGACTAATAACCAAACAACTTGTAAGAACAGTTGATGAATAAACCTTGCCTCCTGGACGGTAGCACAAACACTGGAGCAAACCCACCTATATATTAATACGATCCCAAAACCAGGCTACAGAGAGGATGATTTGGTTCTCGAGAGAAAGCTTCTTGCCATCTCTAGTCTTCAGTCACATCGCTACATGAAAATAGATGGGAAAAGTAAATGGTTCAAATACGAAATATAAGATAATGTAAACCTAATTTTTGTAGTAGATGCACACGAGCTCACATACCAGTCAAACGCTTCTTCTTTGTTACCCAGGAAAACATTCTTGGATGAAATTAAGTTGAACAGCTTCCACTTTCTTCAATCTTTTGTAATACAAACGACATGCGCTACACACACACAACTTAGCAAACATATTTGAAATAACCATGCGGAAGTAGAATTACTCGTAATAAAACATGGGAGCTTTGCTACATCTCAGAACTATACGCCTGAAATAAAATAAAATAAAATAGGCATCGGATGTTCAGTTACGTGTAGTATTAAAAAAAAGAATAGCCAAATCAACTATACCGAGATTGTGCAACAACAAAAGAAAACTTCTGGGCCAACTCTACTACTTCATCGGGATTGGTCTTTTAATAAGTAGGAAAAAGGGATCCGCTGGAGAGAGTCCAGCCCTCGTTCGTTCCCCACCGACCTTCTCTCTCAGAAGCCAAGCGTCGTTGGCCGCCGTCGCGGACCTAACCCAAGGTATGTACTGCTTTCTCGACTCATCACCGATTACTCTCTGCCTGCCAGATCGATGATTTCCTCTCTATTTGCAGATCCACCCGACCTGACCCTGTCCCTGCATCATACGCTCTACCGTTTCCGATCCATGGAGGAGGCGGAGACAGGGGAGAACATCGAGAGGAACACCAAGTCTAGGCTGGATGCCTCTTCACCGACGACCTCATTATGGAGATCCTCTCCCGCCTCCCTGCCAGATCCCTCCACCGCTGCAAGTGCGTCTCCGTGCGCTGGCACGACCTCATCGCTGATCCCGCCTACCGCAACATGCTGCCCCTGACCAAGTTCCCGCACACCGGCTTCTCCCACCAAGTGCCTCTAGCGCGCCACCCACTGGTAGAAAAAAGGCCTTTAGTCCCGGTTCGCAAAGGCCTTTAGTCCCGGCTGTGCAACTGGAACTAAATATGCGCGACTAAAGACCCCCCTTTAGTCGCGCCTCTTACGAACCGCGAAAAGGCTTTAGTCCCGGTTCTCGTGGCTAACCAGGACTAAAGGCCTCCTCCGCAGGTTTAAACCTGGTTTTTTTTGCGGATTTTTTGAATTTTTTTTATTTTCAAATTTCTGAATTATTTTAACCTCTAATCTCTAATCACCACCCCTCATCACTGCTCAATTTATCCTCTAATCTCTAATCACCCCTCATCATTCCAAATCATCTAACTTCCCGGACGGTCACCCATCCTCTCACTACTCCAGCCTGAGCACGCTTAACTTCCGGGTTCTATTCTCCCTCGTTTCCAAGTCTGCACTTGTTGTTTGCGTGACAATAGTAGGATGTCAATTCTATTAACCCTCAGGAATTTAGCTTGAGCATGAAGTGACACATTTCATTGTTTGAGTTTGAAATTATTGTTTTAAAAAATAATAATTATTTAGTAACACTAATATTTCTGGAATAATTAGTTTGACCACTGTTTGACCATAGTTTGACCAGATTTGACCAAAATTTAAAAAAACTGAAATAATTATTTAGTAACACTAATATTCTAGAATAATTAGTTTGACCATTGTTTGACCACAGTTTGACCACAATTTGAATTTTTTTGCCTCTCCAGATCTTAAAAGCCCCGTATCTTTTTTCTGTTAGGTTTCTGAGGATTTTGAAAATGTTTAACGGGGTTCCCCAGTTAAATTCGGATGTAACTTTTCGAGTAGATGATTTTTCATATAAAAAACTTTTTCATCCGAGTTCGTATGCAAAAGTTATGCCCATTTTAAGAATTTCCAGAGAGATTTTGCAAATAAAGTCGAAATTCATATTTGTTAATTTTCCCAACAACTAGACCACATATCACATGAGAAACTTATTTTATTTTATTTTTTTGACATTTGCATCATTTTCTTTTGTTTTTTCTAAAACTGAAAAGGCGATCAGGGGGTAGAGTTTGAAAATGAGGCCTCAAATCCCTTTAGTCGCGGTTGGCCAGACCAACCGGGACTAAAGGTCTAACCTTTAATCCCGGTTGGTCTAGCCAACCGCGACTAAAGGCCTTCGGGCCAGCCTGAGAACCTTTAGTCCCGGTTGGCCAGGCCAACCGGGACTAAAGCCCCTCCCGTCCGCCAGCTCGCGCTGGGCCCAGATAGTTGGTCGCGGGTCTCCTCCCGAACCGCGACTAAAGACCCCTTTGGTCGCGGTTCGATTATTTTGGGGACTAATGGGGGCGTATGGAAGCCTATTTTTCTACTAGTGACCCAACATCTCCATTGGACTAATCCTCCTTGGGGCCGTTTGAAGTACTCAGGGGACACAAATTTGAACTAGTAACAAACAGCAAACAACCTGTTTGGTGTGCTAATGAGAAGCTCGGAGGATAATAAAGGAATTTACCATGCCAGAATTCCTGCAGCTAGCATGCCAATTCGCACTCATACTAAAACTGAACAGTGGTGTGTAGACTTGGCAATCTCAGCCTGGTATGCTAAATCTCCCGCTGTTAGAAATTCTAGTGCAAAGTGTTGAGTAAATAGGAAATTTTCCGATTAATTTAATCCAGGAAATAATCATGAACATGGCATTGATAGAATTAACGACATCCTAATTACGATCTATATAAGAACGTAGTATGCAAGTAGTAGACAAATCTACACATAATGCTAGTACGGCTAACACATAAATAAATAGGAGCGGGATAAACGAGTTATACCTTCTGGTAGGCCAGGAAGAAGCCGTGGCGGCGGTGGCAGCGGCGGCGTCCTCAGTGGCCTTCTTTTCAGCTTCAAGCTTCTAGGCGGCGGCACGTTCGGCGTCGGTGGACATGGTGATGACGAGGGCGACGCGGATGTAGAGGAAGCAGACGAACGGAGGCAAGTAGTCGTGTAGTCGCTCCGCAAAAACCTAATCCCCTCTCCCCCGTACAGGATCCGAAGAGGCGGGGTTTCGGAGGCCTGCTCTCCCATCAACCGTGTATGCGGTGGGGTGGAGTTGCCGGTGGCAGCAGTATCAAAGGGACGACAAGGGCGGTGCACGTGGAGCAGATGCGATCTCTTCGTGGGGCTAGGGTTTAGCCGACGGGTCACATATATAGGCACAACCGCGTGGAGAGACGTGGGCTCAGTCCACGTCCGATTCGGTAATAGCCCATGATCTGACGTTTCAGAGGTCCACCTGACAAAGACTCTCCGTTTCTGAGCAGCAAAAATAAACACATAGATGTGAGCTCGGCTCGTTCCCGCAACCCACGTCATGGCAAGGAGGAGCACGCGAGGGCCTCTTCCCTTCTCAAGTAGGTCCAACTCCTCCCCCAACTAGAAGGTGAGATTAAACATCCCACCACCCACTGTCTTATACCTACATGGGCCCTTACAGATTTTTTTGAAATTGTTGGATGGGCCTAAAGCCCAACCCATATTTCGACACAAAGTTAGTCGCTTAACTAGCGATAAAATTCAAACAGAAAAATCTCTTAACCGCAGAGGACATGAACCGGTCGTTGCAGCAGATGATGAAGACCTCCAGCAGCTTGCGAAGACTGGCCTGCTCCTGGAAAAGTTGAGCTGCGTTGTAGTAGCTAGCTGAGGAGATTTCGAAGGCGTGGACATTTCCTGAGAAATCTGTCGCCGACGTTGCAGGGTGCGGCCTGCGCATGCAACGGCAGCGGCGGTGCTGGTGGCTATTGCGCCCGCGACCTCCTTAGAAGGAGCGAGACGAGACCAGCGGGGATCAGCTCCCGTTGCCGGCGCGAAGCCCCGGATCTGTGGGAAGAAGGCGGCCGTCTCTAGGCTAGTTTTTATCCTTGCCTTTTTAGAAAAGTTTTCGTTAGATTTATGATATTTCATTTCATCGCTGCTTCAGAGAAGCAACTAAGTGGCACATCAGTTGGCAAAATATTCTTATGGGTCTCATGCGGAATTTAGTTGGGATGGGGGTGCACCCAATTTTCTCTCGTTATGTAAACCATGATGTAACTCTACACAATAAAGCGCCATAAGGCAATTTTTTTTAATAAAAAAGGAGTCGTCCTATTTAGCGACCTGTGTAGGGGGCTGCTTTTTTCCTTTCCTTTCAGTTTAGTTTATTATTTTTTGCTTCAAATTGTTTAGGATTTCAAAGAACCAAATTAAAAAAATTCAAGAAACTGAAAATGCTCTCGGATTCGAAAGATGTTCATGAGTTCAAAAATGTTCTCCAAATTGAAAAATATCCGTTCATTCAAAAAATGTTTGTGATTTTGTAAAATATCGGTGAATTCAAAAAAATCTTGAAGGCAAAAAAAATGTTCGCATATATGGAAACTATTCATAATTTTTTATATAATGGCAATTTTAAAAATGTTTGTGTATTTAACAACATGAATTCCAAAAATTCTTATGAATTTTGAAAAAAGGTCTTCACATTTCAAAAACTGTTCATGATTTTAACAAATATGCTCATGAATTCCGGAACAATTCACGGTATTCAAAAAATGTTCACTAACATCAAACAATGTTTGCATGTTTAAAAAGTGTTCACGAATTTCACAGGAAAAAATGTTTGCTAATTCCAGAAAATGTACAGGAATTAAAAAAAATCATTTATTTGAAAAATGTTGTCAGTTTCAAAAAAATGTCATGAGTTTGGTTTTTTTCTTTCTTTAATTTAAAATTATTCTCAAAGTCAAAAAGTTTCACAACTTTTTAAGAAAGTACATGAATTTTAAATTGTTTGCGATTTTCATAAAAATACATGAACTGAAAAAATGTTCGGCATTTAACAAAAATAGTGAATGTGAAAATAAAAAATAAAAAAAAGGAAAAAATGTAAAAAGGGAATAAAAAGAAGGAAAAAAACAAAACAAAAACGAAAAACCGGTTGAGGGAAGGTTCAAGATCGATGGGGGGGGGGGACCTGTAGAGAAGGCTTGGAGAAGGTGTTCTTGGCGGTTGACCTAGTTTGCCCAAGGTTGGAGATGGTGGACGCCGTTGTCGGCGGGCCCGCATCACCACCACCTCTTGATGGAGGACACGAGGGAGGAGCACTTCTGCCTCTCGATTCTGGAGGAGCTCCTCGAGGAGGAGGTGTAGCTCGAGGCGGTGCGGTCGGACGTTGTTGCCCTCGTCGAGCTATATGCCGACCCGTCCCTCATTGGTGAAGCATGCGCCATCCTTGAGTCCATCCAGGACGAGTGGTTAGTGTCCACGAACCGCCGTAGGATCTTCATTTGTGACCGAGAGTCGGAGCAGACCTTTGTAGACGAGGACAAGGACGACGAGATGCCTCATGCCGCCAATGACCGCGAGGCCGGTGGTTCCGTCGAGGTGGGTGATCCCGATCCCCACAGACAAGGGGTAGATAGATTAGTATATGCACTCCTTTGTCCGGAAATACTAGTCGGAGAAATGGATGTGCTCGTGTGTAGTTCTATGTTGCATTGTTGCATGCTTTCGCGTAATTTCAAAGGATAAAAAATAGTGGGCAAGAAAGAAAAAAAGCCCAAACGGACTGGTTTTACACGTCCAACCGGACTGGGCTTTTTTTCTCTGTCCGGCTGGAGTACGAGTCTATCCATCGAATTGCTACCTCTTTTGGAAAAGAAAAGCTTGAGCGTCCCAGAAGCCCGTCGCCGCCATAAACCAAGCCAAGGTACTACCTTTCCCGACTCAGCACGGCGGGGTCACCACCATCGGCTACTACCCGGGACTCGAGATTTTCCTCGGCCTGATCCACGATTCCCTCTCTCCATCTGCAGATCTTACATGACCCTGCCCTCCCTCTTCCGCTCCATGGAGGAGGCAGAGAAGAACACCAAGCCGAGGCTGGAGTAAGGTTTTGGTTACCGAATGAGGCATTTTAGTTACCGAATGAGGCAATTTTACCGAGGGAAACTGGTAAACGTCGTTACCACGGTTACCGAGAAATACCGAGAATATTTCAAACGAATTTTATAGTTGAATTTTGAATTTAAATAACTGAATGAACGAACATTCGAACCAGAGACCTCTCAAAACAGGAACTAGGTTGCTATCAACACGTCAGAACCAACTCTCATGGCATTATTTTGATCCTACGTACTTTTATTATAAATCGAGCGTTCAAATCCAAAAAAAATTCAAAATTTTGGTATTTTTTGCTCGGTATGGGGATTTGCCGAAGGGCACGGAAATATGCAGTAACCATGGGAAATCTCGAAATTTCGACCGATAACCAAAACCATGGGCTGGACGACCTCATCCTAGAGATCCTCTCCCGCCTCCCGGTCAGGTCCGTCCACCGCTTCAAGTGCGTCTCCGTGTCATGGCGCAACCTCATAGCCAACCCCGCCAACCGCAAGAAGTTCCCCCAGACCCTCTCCGGCTTCCTCTACATGACCAACGACAAGAGCGGGCAACGCCACCACTTCGCCAGCGTCTCCGGGGACGGCGCAGCCCCGTTCGACCCTGGCCTCCCTTTCCTGCAGCCTAACAAGTTCAAGGACATGGCCCAGATGGACGCCTGCAATGGCCTCCTTCTCGACCTATGCTCCAGCAAGAACATGGTCAACCCTTGGGCTTGGGCAGAGGACGATTGCCGTTTTGTCGTGTGCAATCCGGTTACCGGGAGGTGGGTGGAGCTGCCCCCTCAACCGCAATCGCCGGCATACAGATATATATACAGCCGTATGGACGGCCTGGCTTTTGATCCGGCAGTCTCATCCCATTTCCACGTTTTTTGTTTTGAGGAGACCTCTTTCGAAACTTACATGACAGGAGTGAACATCTACTCGTCACAAACAGGAGCCTGGAGTCGCAGTGATGGTGGGATTGTTGAGAAAGTGGCACTCTTCTTCTATACTAAGGGTGTCTTTGTCAACGGTATGATGTATGTATATGTGATTGGCAACCTGAACGGCATCAGCAACGAGTATGTGCTCCTGGGGATGGACATGCAGGGTAAAGTGCGGAAGACTATCCCTATGCCGTATGGTCGAAGATTTGGTATGATTGGAACGTCGCAGGGGTGCTTAGTCTATGCTGTAGCTTCCGTCGATGATAACAAAAATACTAGATTCTGAGATAGAACTCTGGTGCCTCAAAGATTGTGACAGTAAAGAATTGGTTCTGAAGCACACTGCCAGCATCGATGAGCTTATGAGCATGACTGGGAAGAAGTACAGGATGGCTGGGATTCATCCAGATTGCGACACCATTTACCTGGTTTCACGTGGAGGTGATACCATGGTACCATATGATATGCAACACCAGAAAGTTGGCTGTATCCTTAATATTGAGAAGAATACACAACGATTTCTACCTTATGTTCCTCTGTTCTCGGAGTCATTAGCAGATGGAGATAGGCAGTAGTCTTTTACCTTCAAACAGCCCTTGTGCAAGAATTGGCTATTTTGTCGGCTCAAGTACTTGTTTCTATACCTCTCAATCTGCTGGAATCATGCCTCTCAATTTGCTGGTGCTTACACCTGCTTGGTCGATTTCCAGTTCAGAGCAATTGTTACCCTTTTTCTTGTTTACCAAGCACTGGTTGTTCTGGACATGTATTATTTCCGTGTGGCTAACATATACTGTAATCGGTCTTCCTTTCCATAACAGTCCGTTATTATGATTATCCTGAACCCTAGTGCGGATTGCAAACCTGTTAGTGTACTAAAATGTTCAGACTGTTTACTGGTGTGATGTTCAGTTGAGCTCACTCAAGAATACCATTTGTTCCAAGAAAAGCTCTGAGCTGCTCCAGAACTGATAGTTTGTTAGTGTGATTATTTGCTACAGCGAGCAGACGATTGAATCCCAGCTGTATCATACCTAATCTTGGTCCAGTGGTTTTTGATTTTTCATGCATGTATATTTTCTTTCTAGTTTCTTGGATCCATAGGGGACTTCTTTATCTCTCCCTTTCCAGATACCGGTTATGGACTAATTAACCGAGAACACAAGAGAATACAGGCATTGTTACCTGACTGTGAGAGCTTTCACGTAGGCGTATTCAGGAGCCCTCCAGACAAGACCTTTCCTACGTGAAATGGCAGCAAGGATTCAACAACGGTAATGACTACAGAAGGGAAGCTGGGAGCACTGATCATCATACATACATTTGTAACTTGTCACAGCATGCGAGCAGACGGATGCCTCTTTTTAGGTGCTTGTTCTTGACAGTCTAGCCAAAATTTGCCTAGTTTGTTTATGTTCATTTCTACCTAACGCCTTTTAGATAGCCTATCTGCATATGTGGTGTGTTTATGGAGTAAATCTAATGCATGTTGTTCTTAACTAGTAGTATGAAGTCTGCTTACTCCTCAGCTACCGTGCCATTTCCCGTGACTGCTGAGTGTTAGAGTAGTCATTATGATACACGACTTCTAGTCCAAGTCAGTTTTGTACCCCTACTCCAAGTCGGTTTGTACCCTCTTATATACTCTTGTATGCTGCACCAAATCATCAATAAGCAACGGTTTTATTCAGCTTTCATGGTATCAAATACCGGTCCTAGGGTTTAGGGTATGGCTCCGACAACGCTACCGCTGCCCGGCTACTTCGAGCGCCGGGCCGCACTCATCGCCAAGGCTGCCAACGCCGCGGCCGCTTCTCTCTCGGCCCTCACCATAGCTCCACAAAACTACCCTGCACCCATCCTCGCCGCACCAATATCTCTTGCTGACACAATCTCCGACGTCAGCCCCTACATCCCCATAGTTCTTGATCTCGCCGCCCACAACTACTATCATTGGAGACATCTCTTCGATCTCCACCTCGGCCGCTGCAACCTGCGCTCGCATGTCGCCGCCAACTGTCTTCCCCGCCCCGACGATCCGCAATGGTTGAAAGACGATCTCGCGATCGTCCAGTGGTTCTACACCCGCATCACCACCGAGATCTTCAACATGCTCAATCACGACGGCGCCACCGCTGCCAACATCTGGCACTCTCTCCGTCAGCTCTTCCAAAGCAACACCGACGCTTGGAAAAACGCTCTCCACACCGAGCTTCGCAATATGGTGCAAGGAGACGCCCCGGCGAACCTGTTCTGCCAGCGCGTTAAGACCATTGGTGATGAGCTCCGCGAACTCGGCGATACAGTTAGCGACTCACAGCTAATCAATATCGTCGTCGTCGGCCTCAGCGAAGACTTTGGAAAGCAAGCCTCGTTCATACCGATGATACGGCCCCCTCCTACCTTGGCTGAAGTTCGTTCCTTGCTACAACTCGCGGCGGAAACACAAGCTCGCAAGGACTCTCGCCCCAAGGTCTTTCATGCTGCGGCTCGTCCTCCTCTGTCGTCTACACCAGCGCCGCCTTCCAGGCCGGCTCCTGCCGCCGGGCCGACCGCATCGTCATCTGTTGAACCGCCCCCAGGCTGGCGTCCTAGTCCGAACTACCGCGGCAAAAACCCTATCTACAGGCCGTCATCGACTCGTTCGGTTCCGCCTACGACATCACCAGCACCGAGTCCTGCACCACCCACCAGTGCTCCATCTGCGGTTGCATAGCGGCCTCCTCATGATCCTTGGACGCGGCTTGTTCAAGCATGGCCCATGCCTTGGTCCGCTCCGTCCACCCTCGGTGCTCCGCCGGCATACTCAGGTGCCTGGCAACCCGGCCTTCGGCCGCCTACTGGTGCTCCCGAGGTTCTCAACCCCCAACAGCCGGCCAATGCCTATCACGCCGCCCCAACGTATGCTCCTTATGGTCATTACAGCACCGACGGCGGCGCCTACTACACACCTCAGCCGGCCCTGCTCCCGACGCCACCCCCACCACAGCCGGCCAATGCCTACTACACTCCCCAGCCGACCCTACTGCCTTCACCATCGTATCCGCCGGCACCGCTTCCAACGCCACCCTCACCTGCGACGCCGAGCTGGGATCAAGCTGCCTTTCTCCAGGCCATGAATAACTTTGCTGCACAAGGAAACTCAGGTACGGATTGGATCTTTGATTCAGGGGCCTCTAGTCATATGTCTGCATCTAGTAATTGGTTATCTTCTTGCACTAAATCTCCTTTCCCTTCCATTATCCTTGGAGATGGATCATCTATTCCTATATATTGTGTTGGTCAGGCTCAACTTCCCTCTTCCACCAAACCTCTTTTACTTCGCGATGTTCTAGTTGCACCCGCCCTCATTAAAAATCTTATCTCTGTTCGCCAATTTACTTGCGACAATCTAGTTTCGGCTGAATTTGACCCTTTTGGTTTATCTGTGAAGGATTACCTAACCAAGGCCGAGATCGCTCGCTTCAATAGCTCCGGTGATCTTTATTCTCTTAATGGAGTTCCTGCCGCCACCCCTCCAACATCCATGCTGGCCTCCGTCGATCTCTGGTATCGTCGCTTGGGCCATCCCAACCCCGCCGTCTTAGCTTCTATGCTTAGTGAATTTACCATACCATGTAATAGGGACTCTCATAATTCTGTGTTTTGCGAGTCTTGTCAATTGGGCAACCATGTGCGTCTTCCCTTTAGTTCCTCTAGTTCTTGTAGCACTTATCCTTTGAATTAATACATTGTGATTTATGGACCTCTCCCATTGCAAGTGTTTCGGGTTTTAAATACTACCTTGCTATCCTAGATGATTTCACCCACTTTGTCTGGACTTTTCCTCTACGCAAAAAATCCGAGGTCCATTCTCTTTTCCTTAATTTTCAACGCTATGTGTCTGTTCACTTCTTCCTCCCAATTCGCTTTATCCAATGTGACAATGGTCGCGAGTTTGATAACATTAAAAATCGTACTTTCTTCTTACAACATGGCATCCTGCTTAGGTTCTCATGTCCCTACACCTCCCCTCAAAATGGTAGAGCAGAACGCTCTCTTCGCACCCTCAATGATATAGTTCGCACTCTCCTCATTCAATCATCTATGCCTCCCAAGTTTTGGGCTGAAGCCCTACACATGGCCACCTTCCTTCTAAATATTCGACCTTCTAAAACTAAACCCAACACTACTCCCTATTATTCCCTCTTTCTTTCCCACCCCGACTACTCCGCAGTTCGTGTTTTCGGCTGTCTCTGTTTTCCCAATGCCTACGCCACTTCTGCAAATAAATTGTCACCACGCTCTATCCCATGTGCTTTTCTCGGCTTCTCTGACGAGCACAAAGGCTATCGCTGTCTCGACCTTCACACCGGACACGTTCATGTCTCCCGTCATGTCACGTTTGCTGAGCACAATTTTCCTTTCTCTCAACGCACTACTACACCATCCAACACCCCTAGCTCCGCAAACACCCCCTCTCCCCGTCCTTTCCAACTATATACTCCCCTACCTGCCGAACACAACTTATCACCACCACCATTAACACCCACCATAGACAATCCCAACCATAAACTCACCCCACCCGAGACGTCTCCAACACCCCCGACCCCTGCTTCCTCCCCAACACCCCCGGCCCCTACTCCCACTCCACCACCCAGCCCTGCTCCCACTCCACCACCCAGCCCTACTCCTTCGTCCGACTCTTTCGCTGCGCCGGACTCACCAGTACCCACCTTACCCCCTCGTGCTATTCCTACAGCAGCCCCGATTAATGATCATCACATGCGTACTAGGGCCAAATCAGGATTTCATCAACCCCAAGACCGCCTAAACCTTCATACCTCTGTATCTCTCACTTCTCTTCCAAAGAATTAAACTACTCTACTTGATCCCAATTAGGCCGCTGCCATGCAAGAAGAATATAATGCTTTACTTCAAAACAACACCTGGCAACTTGTTCCTCGTCCTCCCAATACAAATATTGTTTCTGGCAAATGGATTTTTCGCCAAAAGTTCCACTCCGATGGGAGCCTCTCACGATATAAAGCCAGGTGGGTTTGTCGTGGCTTTTCTCAGCAACAAGGAATTGATTACGAAGAAACCTTCTCTCCTGTTGTTAAACCTAGCACCATTCGCACCGTTCTTAGTGTTGTTGTCTCCTCTTCATGGCCCATTCACCAACTTGATGTTAAAAATGCTTTCCCCCATGGTTCCCTTCAAGAAACTGTCTACTGCCAGCAACCTCTGGGTTTTGAAAATCCATCCTTTCCAACTCATGTATGTCTTCTTCAGAAATCTCTCTACGGTCTTAAACAGGACCCACGAGCTTGGTTTCAACGCTTCTCCTCCTTCATTCAAACAATAGGCTTCACTCCATCTCTCTCCGACACCTCTCTTTTTGTGTATCATCAAACTTCTGACACTGGCTATTTACTTCTCTATGTAGATGATATCATTCTTACCGCCTCCTCTCAAAAGTTCTTAGATCATATTGTCTCTCTTCTTAGATCTGAATTTTCTATGACTGACCTAGGACTCCTTCATCATTTCTTAGGCATTGCTGTTGTTCGAGATTCCTCCAGACTTTTTCTTTCCCAACGCCAGTATATTCTTTATCTTCTTAATCGTGCTGGTATGCTTGACTGCCAATCATCTCGCACTCCTGTCGATACTAGTTTTAAACTTCCGGCTACCGGTGAACCCTTTTCTGATCCTACTCTCTATCGTAGCCTAACAGGTGCTCTCCAATATCTCACCATTACTCGTCCTGAAATCTCTTTTGCTGTTCAACAAGCATGTCTCTATATGCATGATCCCCGGGTTCCTCACTATAATCATGTTAAACGCATTCTTCGGTATTTAAAAGGAACTCTCAATCATGGTCTCCACCTCAATAATTCTTCTCCAAACTCGCTTACCGCATACTCTGATGCAGACTGGGCTGGTTGTCCTGACACTCGAAGGTCCACTTCCGGTTTTTGTGTTTTTCTTGGTAACAATTTGATTTCTTGGTCTTCGAAAAGACAGGTTACAGTCTCACGTTCGTCGGCCGAGGCTGAGTATCGCGCTGTGGCACATGCCGTTGCAGATACCATCTGGATTCGGCAGTTACTCTCCGAGCTACACAGGCCTATTGAGCAGGCCACTATTGTCTACTGTGATAACATATCAGCAGTCTACATGACCAGCAATCCAATTCAACACCGACGCACAAAGCATATTGAGATTGATATTCATTTTGTTCGTGAAAAGGTTGCTCTTGGTCAGGTTCGGGTGCTTCATGTTCCCTCTACGGCTCAGTTTGCTGACATTTTCACCAAGGCACTGCCTACTAAGCCGTTTCAAGATATCTGTTTCAGTCTCAACGTCGTCGAGCCTGCCATTGATACTGCGGGGGGATGTTAGAGTAGTCATTATGGTATACGACTTCTAGTCCAAGTCAGTTTTGTACCCCTACCCCAAGTCGGTTTGTACCCTCTTATATACTCTTGTATGCCGCACCAAATCATCAATAAGCAACAGTTTTATTCAGCTTTCACTGAGAACAGCTTATGAGTTGTAAAATCGTCCCAAAAATTATGTTTTCTTACATGCGTGAATTTCTGCTACTCTTGTTTTTTGTATTGATGCATCTGTTCAACCGTCAGCAGTTCAAACTTTTTAAGCATGCACAATGGGAGGAGTCGGTTGGCACCGTGACCCATCTTGGATTACCATGTATCTGAACATTGCAATTTCGCAAACTTTTGAGCATCTCTGCCATACTTTTCATTTGCTGGAACACCTTTTTGTTTAGTTGGCCGTCATCTAGAGCAGGTAGAGGCGCAGAGTGCCTTTGTGGTAGAAGTTCCTTTGAGAATTGAGAGAAGAACTGACATGTTTTCTTTTAGAGAAAATAATTGACATGTTACAGCAGATTAATTACTGTCCAACCCAATCAAGTCCAAGAGAGTTTTGAACTCAACATAGATTTTAGTATGCCCTTTAGAATTACAATGAGAGCAGAATCTATTTCTTGATTCCCCTGCATATTTGAGTTCATTACTCTGTTTCTACTTTTGTGTGATCTCTTCTTCTTGTCTTGTCCTTGCTGTGATCTCAACCACGGCTGGGTTCATTTCGAAGATGGCTCAAAACGCCATCCCCTTTTTTCCATTCAAGGTGACTAACAAAACAGTTTTGAAGATACCCAGTGACCAGTGTTGTATGCCATAATTTTCTGATTGGGGCAGCATGCAGGTGAAGAAGTCAAATACACCAGACTTCTTAATATATACATAGATAGACAGACTGTTGTAGGGTTGGTTGGCGGACATGCGATTTCCTGAAACTTCATCATTATCTCGGTTGAGTGGTGCTTTCACAAACTGAAACTTTGATTTTATGACCTGCATTGGATCACCGCAGTTTGTAACCAATGACCAACATCTGCAACTGTTTTATATCCATAAAGAGCTGGCCATTCTTTTGTCAGTTTGAATATTTGCCACAGTAAGAAGACGATTCAGTTGCAGCTAGTATCAAACATAATCTTGGTCTAGTGCTTTTGGTTATTTCCTACCTGTTTTGTTTCTTTCAGCTTCTTGTTTGGAGCCAAAGTGGAATCCTCCAGAAAATACCTCCCCTGCATGAAATGGCAGTAAATATTCACAACAGTAATAGCTACAGAATGTAAGCCGGGAACACTGCTCATCATATATATGTCAAACTTTTTTTTTTGCGGGATATATTATATATGTCAAACTTATTGCAGGCGGTAACAAAAAAGGCAGGCAAGCAGACGGATACCTCTTTTCTGGGCCTGGGAAGAGCATCACACACTCCAGGTACCACCCGACCGCCTTGACAAATATTATTACGACAGAAGAAGATCGTTTGTTCTCTGAAAAAAAACTTTTTGGACTCTGCAGCAGACTTCCAGATACTTCGGCATGGTTAACCTCAAGAGATGTCTTCAGGAGGAGTACGAAATCTCTCCGCAGAAAAAAGAAGTAATCTCTCTGACAAGTTTATGTGGTCTAAATAAAGCTGAGATGGGAGTTTTCTTATGTTCATTGTTATTTAGTTGTCTCTAGACAGTGTAGCCAAATTTGCCTCCCCTGTATTGTATTGTGGAGTGTACACCTGGATTTTTGTTGATGCAGACGACATATTTGGCCGAACGAATGTAGCATGTAAATGGTGAACCGGTGCCAAGTTGATGCTACTAAAACATGCAAAGTGCAACTTTTTAGTGGTTCATATTTAGCGATGACAATCTTCAACGAGCATTGTTGGCCTGATAACGGCACCACCTGCATGCCCCTTGCGCTCTAGGTCAAAGGAGAGCCGTGTCCACTCCCGATTGACCCAGTGTATCGTGGAATCATGTGCTCGCATGGACAGCTGCTAACTTGCCTGTCCCATCAGACTTCTGAAGAGTGGCTAGGAAGATGGCTCCAAAAAAACCATCTTTCTTCAGTTGTTTTTCAGGTGTAGTTTTGTTAGCTGGATTTGTTCTGTACCTCGGATCCCTCTGCTGATTTTCCTCTTTTAACCTTGTCTCCCCGTCTTCAGCTGCCGTACTGATTTGGTTCATGGCAAAGAGACCCACCCAGTAGAGGTAGTTATGGGGTATCTCGATAGCTATATGAAATATTTTGCAGCAGCTCAAAGATATACTGTCGAGGATGTGTTCTTAAAGGGGAAGATGCCTGCTCTGGAGGTTCCGATGCCAACTGCGGTAGCTGCGCCTCCGCCGGCCCCTCCGTGGCCTTCACCACCGATGGGTAACTGGTCCTATCAGTGGATGGTTCTTTCATGTCTTCTGATGGCGCAGTGGTAGCTGGCATGATTCCGAGAAAGCCTGACGGTATGGTTATTTTTTGGGCCTACAAAGTTTTATTTAACTGTAATGAGTCAGAGGAAGCCGAGCTCCCCAAGAGAATAGAATAAGATGACCATAAACCTAACAAATGGTTATTTTTTCGGCCTACAGATAATATAATAGTGTAGCAGATCAATCGGCAAACTATAGCCGCACAGAGTGTAATAGGGCGGTGTGGCTTAACCATATCCCCTTCTATTGAAGATTTGGTGCCTCTTGATTCTAACTCTTTGACTTTTGAAAAACTCCCATTTACCCACACACAAAAAAAACTGGTAGTTGAAGAACCATCAGCAACAAAAGAACAAGAGATATGGAGATCAAATGAGTTCGATGTTCATCGTTCCAAAATAAATCATCCCATGATGTTAAAATGCAGCAACATCCTATCTGTTTCCTTTCGAATGATTTATTGTCCTAATAAATGGCATCAGCGTCCTTGGTTTTACCAAGCGGCTTCCACTGATGTAAAGAGGCAAGCATTTTAAACAAGCAATCCGATGAATGATTTTCCTCCAGTCTAACAGATCATCAAGTTGACATTACTGAATAATCATAAACTTCAAAGGACATCGCTAATCCTATTCACAAGTTCAGGTATCTTGTCATTCCATCAGCATAACTGAATGACATCATAAGTCTGTTCTTTCTTTTTTTCCGATAAAGATCATACGACTATCTGCCGGCCGGCCTACTCTGTGCTGCAATGAAGCACCAATCCTAGTATGGAGAACAACATTCTTTCTGCTGCTCTGAAAATGAACAAAAAAAAACACTAGTCTGCTGCAAAGGAAGGATCACTCCCAGTCTGGAGAACAACATTCTTGTTGCTGCTCTGAAAATAAACACAATATTCTGCTGCTGTGAAACCACATATCACACGCCCCTGTCGCAGTGGATTGCTGCGCTGGTTGTGGATTCCCTGATCTGAATCAAATCCACCACACACACATGATTTATGCAGCCCCCCCCCCTCCCCCGCCCCCCGCTTGTCGAGCCCCCGCATGCATACCCCTAATTTTGTACCGAAACCTAGCATTTTAGCTTGATTTCGAGGTAGGTGTGAAGAATACCTGAACACGGTGCCTCAGTCGATGCTCTCAATCGCCGCATGCACGCCTCCACTTCCCGTTTGCCATGGCTTTGCCGTTCTAGATGCTCACCGCCGCATTGCCTCTCGCATCAGCTGGATCTGACGCCACTGCTTTGATGTAGGTGAGGGAGAGGCACCACATGGTTGCGATGCGGTCGAGCCAACGACACGGTCTCGATACACACGTGAGAGACGCTAGCGCCGCACGATCAAACTTGATCGGATAGCTCACTGGGAGGTTTGCGCCAGCCAGAAATCAGTCGGTCTAAGTGAAAGTTTTCCTTTCTTTATTTGCCTAGAAAGGAAGAATCATGTTCGGAAAAAGGTAAATTCTGAAAGTTGTGACTCCTTGAAAAACATACCATTTTTATGTTTGTATATGTACGACTATGCAATCCAAGCATCCCCATTTCCTCTTCCTCTAGTCTAGCCTAGAAAAGAGGGGGTCCAGCGGCCGTGCTGTTGTTCCCCACTGTCCTTCGAGAAGGGAAGCGCTGTCGGTCACATCCCCGTTAGCCGCCGGCGCCCGTAGCCGCCGTAAACCAAATGAAGGTACTTTTTCCCACTCACCATAGCAAGAGCTTGGCTTGCAGGGATAGTGGGATGGTTGAGAAAGTGGCGCTATTCTATCTTACTAGATGTGTATTTGTCGACGGCATGATGTACCTGATGGGCATCCATAAAGGCATCAACGAAGAGAATGTGCTGGTGGGTGTGGACATGGAGGTGAAAGTGTGGAAGATTATCCGTGTGCCGTACCGTTCAAGAGTTGGCACAATTGGATCATCGCAGGGGTGCTTACACTTTGCTATAGCTTCTTCCATTGATAATATTGAACTCTGGTGCCTCAAGGATTGTCACAGTAAAGAATTGGTCCTGAAGAATACCGCCAGCATCGATAAGCTTACAAGCATGACTAGGAAGTGGTACAATGTGGCTGTTATTCATCCAGATTGTGACACCATTTTCCTGCTTTCATGGGAAGGTGATGCCTTGGCAGCGTACGATATGCAACATCAGAAAGTTGGTTGTATCCTAAATGTTAAGATAAAGAATGGACAACGGCAGCGGTTTTTACCCTATGTTCCTCTGTTTTCAGAGTCATTAGCAGATGCAGATGGGCAATAGTGTGACCTTTCAACCACCCTTGTGCTTCCTCCAAAAATTGGATCTTTTGTCGGCTGAAGTACCTCTGAATCTGCTTGAACCATGCCGCCCAATTTGCTGGTGATTGCACTCCTGTTTGGTTGATTTCCAGTTCAGAGCAATGCCTGGTAAACCTATGGATTAAGCATAATGTCATTTCCGAAGAACATTGTTACCCATGTTCTTGTTTACCTAACACTGGTTGTTGTTCTGGACATATATTTGTTGCATGGGGCTAAATTATACTGTAATTGGACTTCTTTCGATAACAATCAGTTATTATGATTATCCTAAATCCTAGTGCATATTGTCAACCTGTTAGTATACTACTAAAAGTTTCAATTAGACTGGTTACCGGTGCCATGTCTAATTGACCTTATTCATTCTGTATTTTGGTAAAACACTGCCTTTGAGAAAGTTCCTTCCATATATGTTTTCTGTAGCTAATGAATTCGGTAGAGCCTTGGTTCCGTTAATCCCAGAGAAATTGCATCAATGCGAGTAAAAAATAAATAACATTGGAAGCTTTCATGAAAAGTTTTCCTACTGGGTGTATGTGCGTCTCGTCCGTTTTTGTTGTTTCGGATGATAAACCGAAGGTACGTATCACTACTAGAATCGCCCCCTATGCCGACGGCCCTGGCCGTCGGCATAGCCCTGATTCCCGTCGGGACAGGCCTATGTCGACGGCCCCCGTCGGCATAGGGCCGTCGGCAACATATCCGTCGGCATAGAAAGGCCGTCGGCATAGATGTGCCACGTGGCGTGCAGCTATTGGTCGGCACTTGACGGTGGCCGCCGTTAGGCGGGGACGTTGCCGACGGCCTGGGCCGTCGGCATAGATGTACGGACGCCATCGGCATAGGTTGAAAGTACGCCGACGGCTAGACCGTCGGCATAGATGTGCCACATGGCGTGCACAGGTCACTCCTGGGGCAGGCCTATGCCGACGGCTCAGCCGTCGGCGTACTTTTGACCTATGCCGACGGCTAAGCCGTCGGCATAGCCCTGCCCCAGGAATGACCAGTGGCTGACACGTGGCGGCTATGCCGACGGCGTAGCTGCCGGTTTAGTTTAAAACTATGCCGACGGCTAGGCCGTCAGCATAGCTGCCACGTGTCGGTCACTGGGTTCTCACGCCAGCACTATGCCGACGGCCTAGCCGTCGGCATAGTTTGTCTCTGGTTTTTTTTATTTTTTCTGTTTCTTTTCAGGTCAATTCAATTCAATATAGCATATATACAGCACATATGCAAATAGACAAACTGATCACATATGCATAGACAAACTGAGCATCACAAAGCATAAGCATCTCACAAAGCATAAGCATCTCACAAGCATAAGCATCTCACAACATAAGAATCACCTCACAACATAAGAAGCATCTCACAACATAAGAAGCATCAAGTGTATCATCACCCAAGTAACCCAAAGGCTTAAGCGCCAGGACGTCGAGCACCGCGGAGGTCGTCACCGCCAAGACCGCCGAAGCCCAGGTCGTCACTGCTAGCGGCAGCGCTACCGCCAAGACCGCCTCCACCTCCGCCTCCGCCTTCGTGGATCGGAGTGGTCGGGCTCCGTGACTCGGGAGTGCTGCGAAGACCACCGCCAATGGTTGATCCACCGGTTCCCTGGATGTTGAAAAGACATATTAACGGGATATATGACTGTGTTGAAAGGCATGATATGCTTTGAGTGAATAGATTGGGGATGAACTAACCGGCGAGGGGCCAGCGTTCTGTGCCACAAACTCCTCAAAGGTAAGCAACATTGGTTGCGGTGGAGGAGATGCTGCTGGTTGCAATTGAGGAACCCTGCCGGCCGCCATTTCCTGAAGAGCATACTGCATCTGGCGATTGTTCTGCTCATGGTATGCGTGGAGGGCCGCGTGCCACGCCATGGTCTCCTGGCGTGTGTACTCCATGTAGGCCTACAGTATGACATGATGGAACTCATAAAACTACTAAATGCGGAAAATAAGTGAGCAATGAAGATACTTACAGATTGCCGCTCCTGAAAGAGGGACTGTGACTGCGCACTGGTCATGGGCGTGCTAGTGCGCTGGCTCAGGCTCGGGTCAATCTGACGGAGCTGTGTGTAGGAGATAGTAGGAGTGATCACAGCATCGAGAACCGCCTCCCGACCGTGCTCCTTGGGCCCCATGCCCACCACCACCCTCTCGTCCAGATCCGCCGCAATGGGGTCAGGTGTGTCAGGATGTAACCTCAGATACCCATCGGAGTAGGCCTTCTTCCTCTGCGTGGTCTTCTTGCCGTAGTACTTGGGCTCGCCAAGCTTTGAGTCCTTCCGCGTATGGGCGATCTCCCACGCCTACATGTGTGAGAGCGGCCTCTTCAGTTTCTCCTCCTGCACCACCAAACAGAGGTTAGTCATACATAAGAAAGTGACGGTAAATAGAAGAAGAAGAATGTTTAATGGGGTTAGTCATACATTAAGTGCCTTGTGGAGAAAGTGGTTTCGGTTTCCCTGAGCATGTACTCCCTCCTTCCCTCGGTTAGCCTTGTTTTTTATACTCGTAGCCGCCCAGGCTCCAGCCTCGTCACACCAAAGATCCACCAATGCCGCCCAGGACTCGTCTTTTCCATAACACCAATTTGGACACACCTACATAATGAAAGCATAATGGCATGTCAATACTAAACAGTGAAATGTACCACAAACATTGGAACGAAAAATCTTTTGTACTTACCGCCAAGAACTCGGGCCTCTCCAAGGTAATGCCCATCCTCCGCGCTTCTGCCTTGGTCATCTTCACACCAAGAGCGTCGTGATAGTATGTCGAGATGGCCACATAGCGCACCTTGTAGTGCATCTGGCGGGCCTTCTTCTTGCATTGGCGCAACACGATTTGGTCGGCTCTGGCCCTGTGCTCCGGAAGAACTCGATAGAATTTCTACAATCATGCATGAAACAAGAATGGAAGAAGCCATGAGTTAAATCATTCATGAAACTAGAATGAACTTGTGCTTTTGAAGAGAACTCACCCAGAAAGTAGTGATCACGGCCTTGGCATGGGTCCCATGGTCCGCGTAGAGGGCCGCTTCCCAATGCTCCCAGCTCGTGGCCAAGACCCGATGGTCCGGGTGCCTAACTGGATCCGGACAGTACAACCCCGGCCAGTGTAACTTCAGCAAGACGGTGATGAGGCCGTTGGGAATACGGACCCCTTTAGAATATATCCAGTTGCTGCAAAAGAATGAACTATTAGCATGTGACAAGCAAAATAAATAACAACCGGAATGAGCATGTGACAAGCAAAATAATGAAACTATTATAAAGTGGTACTTACTCTTTCCCCGTGGACTCAATGAGCCACTTCTGCTCCTCAGTAGCAGGAACCTGCTTTGGTAGCTTTGCGTTACTACGCAGCCACCCCTTGTTGTCAACCCCTTCCCGCCACCACCATCCTCCTCGCCTGCCTCCCCCTCCCCAACCTCCTCCTCCTCCTCCTCCTGGCCTGCCTCATCCACCACCTCCTCCTCGGCCCCATCCCGAACCTCCTCCTCCTTGTCCTCCTCCTCCTCCTCGCCAGAGGGTACCTCACTAGAGGAGGGCCTCGGAGACAACACCCCTATGTCGGTGAGGGTGCGCTCTTTCTGGCCACGACCCCCTGTAGTGGCTCTCCCCCACCACCTCGCCCTCTAGGGGCTCTCCCCCGCCCCCTCCTCCTCTAGGGGCACCTCTCCCTCGACCTCCCTATGAGGAGTCATCGTCAAGTAGCCGGGGGGGGGGGGGAGGATTACGTGCTCGACCACTCCGACTAGGCAGGCCAACGACCTTGCGTAGGAAACCCACGCCGTCGGCCTTCCCCTTACCCATGTTCCATGAATCTGCATTGAAAAGATAATAAGCAATTAGTAAATTAATGAAATGAAGGAAAAGGCATGATAATAAGGAATAATAAACACATTAATAAAAATGCATAAAAAGGCATATTCCTAAACTATAGAAAAAAGACTTGAAACGTACATCTGCTAGAACCCATATGAATCATCACTGTTGTAACCTCTTTCTTGGTCCGTCTCATCATCACTATCAATCATATCATCTTCGTTGTCTGACGGAGGTGGAGGCTCTTCCTCGTCGTCAGCGTCTTTGTTTAACTTTTCGAGCATAAGTATGTCATTTTCATTGACAATGGTCTCACCATCATTCCGTGCATCGTCGTCGTTTGGATCCACATCATCATCACCCAATGGTCTAGCGTCATCGTTTCTAACCACATCATCATCATCAGGTTGCTCTTGATAGAACACTCCCTCGTAGGTCATGGGGTTAATGTTGTAGTAATCGTCTTCATTCGGGTCCAGTAGCTTACCATGTGGCGACACCTTGAACACAACTTCCCAACCCTTTAGGTACTCTTTCTGGCATGGGTAAGGCAGATAATATACTTGTGTAGCTTGGGTAGCCGCAATGAAGAGATCGGCTCCGGCATAGGCGGTTGATGGTTTAACTTCGACCAAACCAATGGAAGGCGTATGTTTTACCCCCTCCCGCGGATCGAACCATCGGCATTTGAACACATGCAGACTTAGGGTCTCGCGCCCCTGGCTGAATTTAATCTCGTATATATTTTGTACCCTTCCGTAGTAGTCTACTGAATTTTGACCGGGGGTGTACACTCTGGTATTTATAGTTTTGGGATCAGGCCGGCTGTTCTGGTGCTCCTCTGTATGGAAGCGCTACCCATTCACATCATACTTTTTACATGTCATGACGGCAGGGTCAAAACCCATGGAAACCCATCTCAATTCATCATCCATAGATATGTTCGGATCTTTTCCCTACAAGTATAATTGAAATTGCTGCGTGCATTAGTTCGGTTAACTAATAAATGTTGAACTAGGTATGTAATAGGGGAGTGTGGAAAATTACTTTCACCATGAACCAAGCAACAAAATTTTTACGTCCAGGGTTTCCATGACGGAGAAGAGTAAGTGCCTCCGCCTCAGTAGGAGGATTCATTCCTGTCCATTCCTCTTGAACGAAATCACTAAAAAAAGAAAAGCGGTGTTAGACCGAGACTAAGTGAACATAGAACATGATGATGTGGAAGACATAAAGGAATGGTGTAGTGGTATTACCTCATCCACACTTCCTCTACTTCCTTGATGTTGTGCAAGATATAGAACATGAGGTCCTCCCACTCTTGTCGTGGCATGTTATAAGATTTCGAGGCCCCAGCCCTCCCACCTTGCGCGCTGAATAGATGGAGCCTGGGTTGATACTTGGGCTCTTCTATATTGTATCGAGGCACCTTGTTATGCAAATGAGGAACGTGGTCTGGATAGTATGATGTCCTGAGGTCTGACACCTCCTCTAGGATAACTGCCTCAGCTATGGAAGCTTCAATCTTAGCTTTGTTTCCACATTTCCGTCAGAGATGCTTGTTCTGTCTCTCAGGGCCGTACTGCCAGCGATTCTGCACAGGCCCCCCAACAATACCTCGTTCGCGAAGTTCATGAATAACCCGGCCTTTCGTGAAGTTCTTCTTGTCTTTCCTGTCTGGATGGTCTGGAGGGAGGAACTGTCGATGCACGTCAAAGGCTACGTACTTGCCACCCTTACTCAGCCAAATCATTCGCAGAGCCTGCATGCACACTGGGCATGGCATCTTCCCACTGGTACACCATCAGCAGAATAGAGCATAGCCGAGAAAGTCATGCATGCAATAGTGCAACCAAACTTTCATCAAGAAATTTCTCTGCAGATCCCGGTCGTATGTCAACCTCGAAAAGTACCAAGAATGGTGCAAAGCATCCACCAGTGGCTGCATAAACACACCCAATTGCTTCCCCGGGTATTCAGGCCCCGGAATGATGAGCGACAAGAACATGGTCTTCCGCTGCATTAGGGCACCGGGAGGAAGATTGAGCGGAATTACAAACATGGGCCAGCAGCTGTATGGATTGGATGACATACCATATGGATTCAACCCATCACCTGATATGGCTATTCTGACATTCCCAACCTCAGCTGCTTCCTCGGGGTATTCTTCATCGAACGACTTCCATGCTTCCCCTTCCGATGGATGTATGATTTTTTTGGATTGTACCTTATACCTTCCTTGTGCCACTTCATCATTTTGGCAGACTCCGTGATGAAAAGGTGTTGCAGTCTTTTTATAAAATCAAGATACCGAAGAACCTTAACGGGGATGGTTAGCTGCTTTTTCTTCACCATCCTCACCGACCACCTCAATGTACCGAGACGAACCGCACTTCCTACAGTACTTGTCATCCGCATACTCGTGCCTAAACAAAAGACAATTCTTCGGGCAAACATCTATTTTATCATAATCCATAGAGAGTGCCTTCATGATTTTCTTTGTATCGTACATGCTTTTCGGCAGTTCATGACCCTCAGGGAGGCTGTTAGCCCATACTCCCAGGAATGCTTCGAAGCATTTCTGGCTACAGCCGTACTTAGCCTTGACTGCAATCAGTTGCGAGATGGCATCCAGCTGAGATACTTTCGCACCCGCATAAAGAGGTTTCTTCGATGAGGCCAAGACCTCCAAGAAGGCCTTTGCGGTTGCTTCCGGCTCCTCCGGTTCATTCTCTGAAGGTGTCGCATTTGCCGTTTCTGCAACAATGACATCATCTAGCATGTCCCTGACCCCATCGTCCTCATATCCATCGATGCGTTGTCACATCACCTCCTCTCTACCACGGTCCTGCTCGGCTATGTTTATCGGCGGCATGTCAAAGTTTGGCATATATCCGTGCGTGCGAAGGTGCTCATGTTGGGGATCGTAGCAGAATTTTAAAATTTTCCTACGCTCACCAAGTTCCATCTATGGAGTATACTAGCAACGAGGGGAAAGGAGTGCATCTACATACCCTTGTAGATCGCGAGCGGAAGCGTTCCAATGAACGTGGTTGATGGAGTCGTACTCGCCGTGATTCAAATCACCGATGACCGAGTGCCGAACGGACGGCACCCCCGCGTTCAACACACGTACGGTGCAGCGACGTCTCCTCCTTCTTGATCCAGCAAGGGGGAAGGAGAGGTTGATCGAGATCCAGCAGCACGACGGCGTGGTGGTGGATGTAGCGGGATCTCAGCAGGGCTTCGCCGAGCTTCTGCGAGAGGGAGAGGTGTAGCAGGGGAGGAGGGAGGCGCCCAAGGCTGTAATAATGCTGCCCTCCCCCCCTTTATATAGGCCCCCTGGGAGGGGGGCGCCGGCCAAGACCCATCTATGGGGGGGGGGGGCGGCGGCCAAGGGGGGGAAACTTCCCCCCAAGTCAAGTGGGGCGCCCCCCCACCCTAGGGTTTCCAAGCCTAGGCGCAGGGGCGCGGCCCACGGGGGGCGCCCCAGCCCACTAAGGGCTGGTTCCCTTCCCACTTCAGCCCATGGGGCCCTCCGGGTTAGGTGGCCCCACCCGGTGGACCCCCGGGACCCTTCCGGTGGTCCCGGTACAATACCGATAACCCCTGAAACTTTCCCGGTAGCCGAAACTGGACTTCCTATATATAATTCTTCACCTCCGGACCATTCCGGAACTCCTCGTGACGTCCGGGATCTCATCCGGGACTCCGAACAACTTTCGGGTTTCCGCATACTCATATCTCTACAACCCTAGCGTCACCGAACCTTAAGTGTGTAGACCCTGCGGGTTCGGGAGACATGCAGACATGACCGAGACGCCTCTCCGGTCAAGAACCAATAGCGGGATCTGGATACCAATGTTGGCTCCCACATGTTCCATGATGATCTCATCGGATGAACCACGATGTCGAGGATTCAATCAATCCCGTATACAATTCCCTTTGTCAATCGGTATGTTACTTGCCCGAGATTCGATCGTCGGTATCCCAATACCTTGTTCAATCTCGTTACCGGCAAGTCTCTTTACTCGTACCGCAATGCATGATCCCGTGACTAACGCCTTAGTCACATTGAGCTCATTATGATGATGCATTACCGAGTGGGCCCAGCGATACCTCTCCGTCATACGGAGTGACAAATCCCAGTCTCGATCCGTGCCAACCCAACAGACACCTTCGGAGATACCCGTAGTGTACTTTTATAGTCACCCAGTTGCGTTGTGACGTTTGGCACTCCCAAAGCACTCCTACGGCACCCGGGAGTTGCACGATCTCATGGTCTAAGGAAAAGATACTTGACATTGGAAAAGCTCTAGCAAACGAAACGACACGATCTTTTATGCTATGCTTAGGATTGGGTCTTGTCCATCACATCATTCTCCTAATGATGTGATCCCGTTATCAATGACATCCAATGTCCATAGTCAGGAAACCATGACTATCTGTTGATCAACGAGCTAGTCGACTAGAGGCTTACTAGGGACACGTTGTGGTCTATGTATTCACACATGTATTACGATTTCCGGATAACACAATTATAGCATGAACAATAGACAATTACCATGAACAAAGAAATATAATAATAACCATTTATTTTGCCTCTAGGGCATATTTCCAACAGTCTCCCACTTGCACTAGAGTCAATAATCTAGTTACATTGTGATGAATCGAACACCCA
This sequence comes from Triticum aestivum, assembly GCF_018294505.1. NCBI lineage: Eukaryota > Viridiplantae > Streptophyta > Magnoliopsida > Poales > Poaceae > Triticum > Triticum aestivum. The sequence goes on from NC_057814.1 coordinate 9,578,295, forward strand.
TTGCGTCCTGGTGTTGATCATGTTTTGCTCTAGGGAGAGGTTTAGTCAACGGATCTGCTACATTCAGGTCCGTATGTACTTTACAAATATCTATGTCTCCATTTTGAACACTTTCACGAATGGAGTTGAAGCGACGCTTGATATGCCTGGTCTTCCTGTGAAACCTGGGCTCCTTCGCAAGGGCAATAGCTCCAGTGTTGTCACAGAAGAGAGTCATCGGGCCCGACGCATTGGGAATCACCCCTAGGTCGGTAATGAACTCCTTCATCCAGACTGCTTCCTGTGCTGCCTCCGAGGCTGCCATGTACTCCGCTTCACATGTAGATCCCGCCACGACGCTTTGCTTGCAACTGCACCAGCTTACTGCTCCTCCATTCAAAATATACACGTATCCGGTTTGTGACTTCGAGTCATCCAGATCTGTGTCGAAGCTAGCGTCGACGTAACCCTTTACGACGAGCTCTTCGTCACGTCCATAAACGAGAAACATATCCTTAGTCCTCTTCAGGTACTTCAGGATATTCTTGACCACTGTCCAGTGTTCCATGCCGGGATTACTTTGGTACCTTCCTACCAAACTTACGGCAGGTTTACATCAGGTCTGGTACACAGCATGGCATACATAATAGACCCTATGGCCGAGGCATAGGGGATGACACTCATCTTTTCTCTATCTTCTGCTGTGGTCGGGCATTGAGCCGTGCTCAATTGCACACCTTGCAATACAGGCAAGAACCCCTTCTTGGACTGATCCATATTGAACTTCTTCAATACCTTGTCAAGGTATGTACTCTGTGAAAGACCAATGAGGCGTCTTGATCTCTCTCTATAGATCTTGATGCCTAATATATAAGCAGCTTCTCCAAGGTCCTTCATCGAAAAACACTTATTCAAATAGGCCTTTATACTTTCCAAGTATTCTATATCATTTCCCATCAATAGTATGTCATCCACATATAATATGAGAAATGCTACAGAGCTCCCACTCACTTTCTTGTAAACACAGGCTTCTCCATAAGTCTGTGTAAACCCAAACGCTTTGATCATCTCATCAAAGCGAATGTTCCAACTCCGAGATGCTTGCACTAGCCCATAGATTGAGCGCTGGAGCTTGCATACTTTGTCAGCATTCTTAGGATCGACAAAACCTTCCGGCTGCATCATATACAGTTCTTCCTTAAGGAAGCCGTTAAGGAATGCCGTTTTGACGTCCATCTGCCATATCTCATAATCATAGTATGCGGCAATTGCTAACATGATTCGGATGGACTTCAGCTTCGCTACGGGTGAGAAAGTCTCATCGTAGTCAATCCCTTGAACTTGTCGATAACCCTTAGCGACAAGTCAAGCCTTATAGATGGTCACATTACCATCCGCGTCTGTCTTCTTCTTAAAGATCCATTTGTTTTCTATGGCTCGCCGATCATCGGGCAAGTCAGTCAAAGTCCATACTTCGTTTTCATACATGGATCCTATCTCGGATTTCATGGCTTCCAGCCATTTGTCGGAATCCGGGCCCGCCATCGCTTCTTCATAGTTCGAAGGTTCACCGTTGTCTAACAACATGATTTCCAGGACAGGGTTACCGTACCACTCTGGTGCGGAACGTGTCCTTGTGGACCTACGAAGTTCAGTAGTAACTTGATCTGAAGTTTCATGATCATCATCATTAACTTCCTCCCCAGTCGGTGTAGGCACCACAGGAACATTTTCCCACGCTGCGCTACTTTCCGGTTCGGAAGGGGTGACTATCACCTCATCAAGTTCCACTTTCCTCCCACTTAATTCTTTCGAGAGAAACTCTTTCTCCAGAGAGGACCCGTTCTTGGCAACGAAGATCTTGCCTTCGGATCTGAGGTAGAAGGTATACCCAATAGTTTCCTTAGGGTATCCTATGAAGATGCCTTTCTCCGACTTGGGTTTGAGCTTTTCAGGTTGAAGTTTCTTGACATAAGCATCGCATCCCCAAACTTTTAGAAACGACAGCTTAGGTTTCTTCCCAAACCATAATTCATACGGTGTCGTCTCAACGGATTTCGACGGAGCCCTATTTAAAGTGAATGCGGCAGTCTCTAAAGCATAGCCCCAAAATGAGAGCGGTAAATCGGTAAGAGACATCATAGATCGCACCATATCCAATAGAGTGCGATTACGACGTTCGGACACACCGTTTCGTTGAGGTGTTCCAGGCGGCGTGAGTTGTGAAACAATTCCACATTTCCTTAAGTGCGCACCAAATTCGTGACTTAAATATTCTCCACCACGATCTGATCGTAAGAATTTTATTTTCCTGTCACGTTGATTCTCAACCTCACTCTGAAATTCCATGAACCTTTCAATGGTTTCAGACTTGTGTTTCATTAGGTAGACATACCCATATCTACTTAAGTCATCAGTGAGAGTGAGAACATAACGATATCCTCCGCGAGCCTCAACACTCATTAGACCGCACACATCGGTATGTATGATTTCCAATAAGTTGGTTGCTCGCTCCATTGTTCCGGAGAACGGAGTCTTGGTCATCTTACCCATGAGGCATGGTTGGCACGTGTCAAATGATTCGTAATCAAGAGGCTCCAAAAGTCCATCTACATGGAGCTTCTTCATGCGCTTGACACCAATGTGACCAAGGCGGCAGTGCCACAAGTATGTGGGACTATCGTTATCAACTTTACATCTTTTGGTATTCACACTATGAATATGTGTAACATCACATTCGAGATTCATCAAGAATAAACCATTGACCAGCGGGGCATGACCATAAAACATATCTCTCAAATAAATAGAACAACCATTATTCTCAGATTTAAATGAGTAGCCATCTCGAATTAAACGAGATCCAGATATAATGTTCATGCTCAAAGCTGGCACTAAATAACAATTATTGAGGTTTAAAACTAATCCCGTAGGTAGATGCAGAGGTAGCGTGCTGACGGCGATCACATTGACCTTGGAACCATTCCCGATGCACATCGTCACCTCGTCCTTTGCCAGTCTCCGCTTATTCCGCAGTTCCTGTTTTGAGTTACAAATATGAGCAACCGCACCGGTATCAAATACCCAGGAGCTACTACGAGTACTGGTAAGGTACACATCAATTACATGTATATCACATATACCTTTGGTGTTGCCGGCCTTCTTGTCCGCTAAGTATTTGGGGCAGTTCCGCTTCCAGTGACCACTTCCCTTGCAATGAAAGCACTCAGTTTCAGGCTTGGGTCCATTCTTTGACTTCTTCCCGGCAACTGGCTTACCGGGCGCGGCAACTCCCTTGCCGTCCTTCTTGAAGTTCTTCTTACCCTTGCCCTTCTTGAACTTAGTGGTTTTATTCACCATCAACACTTGATGTTCTTTTCTGATCTCCACCTCCGCTGATTTCAGCATTGAATATACCTCGGGAATGGTCTTTTCCCTCCCTTGCATATTGAAGTTCATCACAAAGCTCTTGTAGCTTGGTGGAAGCGACTGAAGGATTCTGTCAATGACCGCGTCATCCGGGAGATTAACTCCCAGCTGAGACAAGCGGTTGTGCAACCCAGACATTCTGAGTATGTGCTCACTAACAGAACTATTCTCCTCCATTTTACACCTGAAGAACTTGTCGGAGACTTCATATCTCTCGACCCGGGCATGAGCTTGGAAAACCATTTTCAGCTCCTCGAACATCTCATATGCTCCATGTTCTAAGCTGTAAAGCATGCCGCACTGAACGAGGGAGTAATCATCAGCACGTGATTGCCAAGCGTTCATAACGTCTTGGTTCTCTGGGATTGCTGCTTCACCTAGTGGTGCTTCTAAGACATAATCTTTCTTGGCAGCTATGAGGATGATCCTCAGGTTCCGGACCCAGTCCGTATAGTTACTGCCATCATCTTTCAGCTTGGTGTTCTCTAGGAACGCGTTGAAGTTGAGGACAACGTGGGCCATTTGATCTACAAGACATAGTGTAAAGATTTTAGACTAAGTTCATGATAATTAAGTTCATATAATCAAATTATTCAATGAACTCCCACTCAGATAGACATCCCTCTAGTCATCTAAGTGAAACATGATCCGAGCTAACTGGGCCGTGTCCGATCATCACGTGAGACGGACTAGTCAAGATCGGTGAACATCTCCATGTTGATCGTATCTTCTATACGACTAATGCTCGACCTTTCGGTCTTCCGTGTTCCGAGGCCATGTCTGTACATGCTAGGCTCGTCAAGTCAACCTAAGTGTATTGCGTGTGTTCCGAGGCCATGTCTGTACATGCTAGGCTCTTCAACACCCGTTGTATGCGAACGTTAGAATCTATCACACCCGATCATCACGTGGTGCTTCGAAACAACGAACGTTCGCAACGGTGCACAGTTAGGGGGAACACTTTCTTGAAATTATCATAAGGGATCATCTTACTTACTACCGTCGTTCTAAGCAAATAAGGTGCAAAAACATGATAAACATCACATGCAATCAAATAGTGACATGATATGGCCAATATCATTTTGCTCCTTTGATCTCCATCTTCGGGGCACCATGATCATCTTCGTCACCGGCATGACACCATGATCTCCATCATCATGATCTCCATCATTGTGTCTTCATGAAGTTGTCACGCCAACGATTACTTCTACTTCTATGGCTAACGCGTTTAGCAATAAAGTAAAGTAATTTACATGGCGTTATTCAATGAAACGCAGGTCATACAAAATAATAAAGACAACTCCTATGGCTCCTGCCGGTTGTCATACTCATCGACATGCAAGTCGTGATTCCTATTACAAGAATATGATCAATCTCATACATCACATATATCATTCATCACATCTTCTGGCCATATCACATCACATAGCACATGCTGCAAAAACAAGTTAGACGTCCTCTAATTGTTGTTGCAAGTTTTTACGTGGCTTGAATAGGTTTCTAGCATGAACGTTTCTTACCTACGTAAAACCACAAAGTGATTTGCCAATTTCTATTTACCCTTCATAAGGACCCTTTTCATCGAATCCGTTCCGACTAAAGTAGGAGAGACAGACACCCGCTAGCCACCTTATCCAACTAGTGCATGTCAGTCGGTGGAACCTGGCCCACGTAAGCGTACGTGTAAGGTCGGTCCGGGCCGCTTCATCCCACAATGCCGCCGAAACAAGATAAGACTAGTAGCGGCAAGAAGAATTGGCAACATCAACGCCCACAACTGCTTTGTGTTCTGCTCGTGCATAGTAACTACGCATAGGCCTGGCTCATGATGCCACTGTTGGGGATCGTAGCCGAATTTTAAAATTTTCCTACGCTCACCAAGATCCATCTATGGAGTATACTAGCAATGAGGGGAAAGGAGTGCATCTACATACCCTTGTAGATCGCGAGCGGAAGCGTTCCAATGAACGTGGTTGATGGAGTCGTACTCGCCGTGATTCAAATCACCGATGACCGAGTGCCGAACGGACGGCACCTCCGCATTCAACACACGTACGGTGCAGCGACGTCTCCTCCTTCTTGATCCAGAAAGGGGGAAGGAGAGGTTGATGGAGATCCAGCAGCACGACGGCGTGGTGGTGGATGTAGCGGGATCTCGGCAGGGCTTCGCCGAGCTTCTGTGAGAGGGAGAGGTGTAGCAGGGGAGGAGGAAGGCGCCCAAGGCTGTAATAATGCTGCCCTCCTTCCCCCCTTTATATAGGCCCCCTGGGAGGGGGGCGCCGGCCAAGACCCATCTATGGGGGGGGGGGGGGCGCCGACCAAGGGGGGGAACTTCCCCCCCAAGTCAAGTGGGGCGCCCCCCCACCCTAGGGTTTCCAAGCCTAGGCGCAGGGGGAACAGCCCACTAAGGGCTGGTTCCCTTCCCACTTCAGCCCATGGGGCCCTCTGGGATAGGTGGCCCCACCCGGTGGACCCCCGGGACCCTTCCGGTGGTCCCGGTACAATACCGATAACCCCCGAAACTTTCCCGGTGGCCGAAACTGGACTTCCTATATATAATTCTTCACCTCCGGACCATTCCGGAACTCCTCGTGACGTCCGGGATCTCATCCGGGACTCCGAACAACTTTCGGGTCTCCGCATACTCATATCTCTACAACCCTAGCGTCACCGAACCTTAAGTGTGTAGACCCTACGGGTTCGGGAGACATGCAGACATGACCGAGACGCCTCTCCGGTCAATAACCAACAGCGGGATCTGGATACCCATGTTGGCTCCCACATGTTCCACGATGATCTCATCGGATGAACCACGATGTCGAGGATTCAATCAATCCCGTATACAATTCCCTTTGTCAATCGGTATGTTACTTGCCCGAGATTCGATCGTCGGTATCCCAATGCCTTGTTCAATCTCGTTACCGGCAAGTCTCTTTACTCGTACCGCAATGCATGATCCCGTGACTAACGCCTTAGTCACATTGAGCTCATTATGATGATGCATTACCGAGTGGGCCCAGCGATACGTCTCCGTCATACGGAGTGACAAATCCCAGTCTCGATCCGTGCCAACCCAACAGACACCTTCGGAGATACCCGTAGTGTACCTTTATAGTCACCCAATTACGTTGTGACGTTTGGCACACCCAAAGCACTCCTACGACACCCGGGAGTTGCACGATCTCATGGTCTAAGGAAAAGATACTTGACATTGGAAAAGCTCTAGCAAACGAAACGACACGATCTTTTATGCTATGCTTAGGATTGGGTCTTGGCCATCACATCATTCTCCTAATGATGTGATCCCGTTATCAATGACATCCAATGTCCATAGTCAGGAAACCATGACTATCTGTTGATCAACGAGCTAGTCGACTAGAGGCTTACTAGGGACACGTTGTGGTCTATGTATTCACACATGTATTACGATTTCCGGATAACACAATTATAGCATGAACAATAGACAATTACCATGAACGAAGAAATATAATAATAACCGTTTATTATTGCCTCTAGGGCATATTTCCAACAGCTCACTCATGTCCGTCTGATTTCTACGGTGACGTCTGGCACATCTCGCACAGGGGCATGGTGGGATAATTCTCATTGGACGACGGAATATCTCCTTCAAATACACATCGGTTTTCGCGATCCACTCTGATGTTACTCGATTTCGATGGATAAAACAACTATACATCCACTGATTATCTGCCATCCTCTGCTTTTTTGCAAGCCGCACAACATAATAATGATTCAGTTAAATTAATCACATCAAATTTTCAGTTTCTACCGCGTTGAATCCACCTACATCTCTAATAAGTAAAGATGGGTACTCATACCACCCGAGGATGTGTAGATTGAGTACGTTCTCCATTCTACCCCGTTCCGAGACCAAATTTCGGTAGCACCTCCCCGCTGTTCTCCAGATACACGTCTCGGCAAATAGCCGAGAGAATGTGCTCCGGAGAACAATGGGGAGGCGCCGCCAAAATCCTGTCTCGGAACGGGGTAGAACATGGAGAACATACCCAATCTACACATCCTCGGGCTGTCCGTGGAAAACGCTGGACAATCCAAAAGAGTTGCGGTGATAAATATGCAATTGAATGCATATTTATCGATGCAACCCTTTCGGATGGGAGACGCCTAGGTTACGCCAGTTGACTTGAGAGTGAAATCTAGTGACATGAAAAAATGGAGGAGATGGACTTGAAGCTCACCCTCGGCTGTAGGGGAAGGAGTCGAACAACAGAGGGATGCTCAGGGACCAACGCGTCGGACGACGACCACTTTGATGAAATGCAACACCACAAAGCCTGCAAATTCCATCGTGACAAAAAATTTAGAACATCACAACTCATAGAGCATATTTAAAACATTTAAACATGCATTCATTTATTTTTGCATCATGTAGGCAAAAAAAACTATAATCATCATCATCTATTCGTCACATATTCATCATCATCATCTATTCGTCATCATCATTGATTCATCTCATCGAACCAATTTTTTTGGCAGGATATGCAATATATAGCATCTCATCGAACCACATATATAGCATTTTAACATAAAACATCAAACAATTTTATATCTATCCATCTATATATCATGATGTAGTATCCACTCATCTATCCATCTATATATCAACAACAACTTTTTTTCTCAACTAACCTATCAACAACATTTTTATATATTATAATCCATCAATCTAACTATTTATATATCTAACTAATCTATCCATCTAAACCCTAAACTAACTAACCTAACGTAGCAGCAGCAAGTAGCAAGCAGCGGCAGCAGCACGAAGCAGCAACCAGCGGCAGCGGGGGCAGCAAGCAGCAAGCGGCAGCGGGAGCAGCAAAGCAGCAGGGGGCTCACCGGCGAAGCAAAGGCGGGGCGGAGCAGGGCGGGGCGGCGACGAGGTCGGGGCGGAGAAGGGCGGCGACGGGCGGGGTAGTGGCGTCGGCCGCCGGCGCAGTCGGGGACGGGGCGACCGCAGCCGGGGATGGGGCCGCCGGGGACGGGGCGGCCGATGACGGGGACGGGCCGGCCCGGCGGGGTCGACGGCGGTCTTGGGGCGGCGCAGGCAGTGGGGGCGGTGCGGCGGCAGTGGGGGAGGGGATGGGGGCGGCACGGGCAGTGGGGGGCGGCGCGGCGGTGGTGGGGGAGGGGACGGGGACGACGGTGGTGTTGGGGCGGGGGTGGGACGACGCTAGTGTTGGTGGAGGGGATGGGGTGGCGGTGCGGCGCGGCGAGGGTCGGGATAGGGCGACGGCGGTAGCGAGGGTGGGGCGGTGGCGAGGGTCGGGATAGGGCGGCGGCGGCGACGCGGGTGGGGGTCGGGGTCGGGCTCGGGGAGGTGGTGCTGTGCGGGTCGACGTGCGGGCGGGGGGGAGACGGTGCGGGGGAGGAAGAATGAGTGGAGGGGGTGGGATGCGGCTGTGGATAAGGTGAGCCTATTCCGACGGCTAAGCCGTCGGTATAGATACTTTGCATTTTTTTATTACGGCATATTTGTGACAAGCTGTAAAAAATAGTCCCAGCTTGCCCAAAGACAAGCAACATGACCTGTTTAAATAGTTGGCTAATCCATACGACGTGAGCTCCGGTATTCATTAGACTTCTCTTAAGAAAATGGACAATTACGGTGAAACGTTCAGTTACCGGCCCGGTGCCCGGGTCTGAAGGTTTCACTGTGATAGTCCATTTTCCATGACGGATGCCGGTGTTTTTTATAAATTCAATTATTACTATTTTTCAGTTTGTTGTGTCTAAGCTGTGGTGGCCGTTTCCCCACTTCGAGACATGGCGGCAGCGACGCCCGTGAGGGGGGCACACCCCGGAGCCGCGTGTCGGGTGCCTGAGCGTGCCACCACGCTTCCACAAGCGTAGGAGGGCCCACCGCAACACCTGGCGGCATTGCTACCCCCTCCGGTACCCCGTCCCGTCTAACCCTGACACAGACGACCGCCGGATCTAGCTCTTTGACTTCCGCCGGACTGGGTCTGACCGGTGGACCTTTTCACCTGGTAGTCGTAGCCCAGCCCATAGCTGCACCCCCAACACCATCCCGGCCCAACCCACCCAAAGATTCCCTCCGTGTCGGCCCGACGGGGTCGTTTCCCCCCTCAGGGACACGGCGGCAGCCACGCCCGTGAGGTCTACAAGGCAGGACGGGGGCCCTGGGGGGTAGCAATGCCACCGGAGCGTCGCACCGGGCCCTCATACATGCCGTATGGTGTGGTGGCATGTCCTAAGAGGCGGCATGCATCTCTGGGGTGTGCCCCCCCCCTCACGGACGGCGATGACACGGTAGTAGACGTTCTGCGGTAACGATGCGGCGTGAATATTATTAAATACTCGGAGCGCGATAAAATCATGAGTTTTTTACATGACATGGGCACATGTGCTATAGGACTGATGGTAATTTTTCAAAAAAAATTGTGATGGAGAAGTATCTGAACACTTCCCTCTACGCGGATTGCTCTTCGCGTGTCTACGACTATGGCTGGCGGCCTCCGGGGGCTAGCATGCCGCCAAATCTTGCGTAGGCGGCCTCTCACAAGTCTGGAAGTGTTGTGGCAGTTGCAAACGCCCGGCACGCATCTCCGGGGTGTGGTCCCCCTCACGGACGGCGCAGCCGCCGGCACCTGGAAGGGGAAACGGACGCGTCGGGTCTACACGGAAGGGATCTTGCTGTGGCTTTGGCCCGGATGTTGCTCCAAAAATGTTCCTATGGGCTGACCTAACACAACCAGGTGGAAAGTTCCACCGGTCAAAGCCCGTCCGTGCAAAGTCAAAGGGCTAGATCCTGTGGTCAAACGCTACAGGGTTAGGCGGGACGGGGGCCCTGGGGGGTAGCAATGCCACTGGAGCGTCGCATCGGGACCTCATACATGCCGTACGGTGTGGTGCCATGTCCGAAGAGGCGGCGCGCGTCTCCGGGGTGTGCCCCCCTCACGGACGGCGCCGCCGCTGGCACCTGGAGGGGGAAACAGACGCGTCGGGTCTACACGCACTAGTGCAGAACAGGCCTTTATCACCGGTTCGTAAGGGCCTTTAGTGTCGGTTCTGCAACCGGCACTATGGAGTGGAGACTAAAGGCCCCCTTTAGTACCGGTTCGGCACGAACCGGCGCTAAAGTGCCACCACGTGGCACGAGCCAGGCCCGGGTGCTGGTAGACCATTAGTACCGGTTGGTAGCACCAACCGGTACTAAATGTTTGTGGGGTTTTGGTTTTAATTTTTATTTTTCCATTAATTTTGTGTTTTCTATTTAATTCTTTTTTGTTTGCTGGTATTTTACGATACTACATATTGTACATGTTATGCGTATATATAAATAGATTTTCTCGTAGAACTGATCATCTATATATAATTGAATGTCTCACAACCACCATTAATTATTCACACATACACATGTATATATATATATACAATTTCTCCTACATGTTGCCTTGGTGCCTTCGGAGCACGATGACAAGTGGTTCATGGGGGCGGTAGCGGGTAATAGTATTCTCCTTTGGGATCTATGACCTGGTCGAGCAAAAATCCCGCTATTTCCTCTTGAAGTGCTCGTATGCGCTCCTCTGATAGGAGCTTGTCCCGCACTTCTTTGAACTGTTAAGAAGGAGATCAATATGCATGTGTATTAGTTGTGTGACTAGATATTGACAATCATGTAAGATTTGTGAATATTGTTCTGGCAAACTTACCCAGTCCTGTCTATCAGATCTGCTCCTTTCGGACGCCATCATGCAAATGTTCTCGCAAATGTAGTATGCACACACTTCAGTCCCCGGCGCCTGCTTCAGGGCCTTTACGACAATAGAATTTAATCAGATAATAATTAATCAAGCATGTTAATTAATTAATGGTATTGAAACAAGAATTAAAGAGATGGTAGCTAGCTAGCTAGTACTACTTAATTACTTACCTTGGGTCGATACCAACATAGCTTTTGTCGCCATTTTGCTTCTCGGTCATGTTGTAAGGCCTTTGAGGAAGAGGAGCGAGGCTGCTTGGACCTTATTTATATCGCTTGTCTCCGCCTGTACTTTCTGTACTACCTCGACTCGTACCGCTACGCACCATAGCTGCGGCGTGTCTCTTCTGCGATTGCTTAAGCGGCGGAGACGGCTGACATGGCTTAGTTGGAGCAGGAGGAGTGGCCTGACGCTGTGCCGGACTTGAAGCAGGAGGTGTGGCCTGACACGGTGTCGGACTTGAATCAGGAGGTGTGGCATGACGCTGTGCCGGACTTGAAGCAGGAGGTGTGGCCTGACACGGTGGCGGACTTGGAGGAGCGGGAGTCTGCTGACACGGTGGCGGACTTCGAGGAGGAGTCGGCAGACGCGGTGTCGGTGGACTTCGAAAGATGATGCAATCCTTTTTCCATAGGATGAAACGATGTATGGCCTCTCCCAGTGTTTGCTCGTCGTCACCTCCAGGAATGTCAAGCTCTAGCCCCGAATATGAGCCCACCACCTCATCAACCAAGACACGAGCATAGCCCTCTGGAATCGGGGCACAATGGAAGGTTGCTCCGGGGGTAATTGTAAAAGCAACGGCGTTCGCCACCTTCATGGATATGTTCTTCATTTTGTAGTGTAGCTCACAGTTAGTGTTCTCTATGATGTCATCCACAGGGTATGTATCCAGCAGTGCGTCGCCCGGGGCGGAACCAACGCTGCTTCTCGGCATGGATGGGACGGTGCTATCCAATGCTGGATGATCATCCGCTTGCTGCTGCCGCTGCTGAGACCCCCTTTCCTGGCTAAGTGAGTCGATCTGCTGCTGCTGGAATTTGAGTGCCAAGTCCGCGTGCCTTGCTTCTAGGCCTTGAAGGCGTTCCGCGTCCTGCTTCCTCTGCTCCTCCTCCAGCTTCCTCTTCTTCTCCTCCTCCATCTTCTTTCTTGCACGGGTCCTGTAGTCGTCGTTCCATTCCGAAAAGCCCTCATACCAGGGAATAACGCCCTTGCCTCGTGTTCTTCCCGGGTGTTCAGGATGTCCCAGGGTGCGCGTAAGCTGGTCGTTCTCTCTGTTGGGCGTGAACACCCCTTTCGAGCATCTTCTATTGCGTCAAGTAACTTTTGCTCTGCTCCGTTTAGACTTGCCTTCTTCGAAACCAGGCCTGTCTTCGGGTCCAACGCCCCCCATGCGCATAGAACCAAGTTCTGCACCTGGGGGGCCAGCTCCTAGTAACCGGAGTGACCCCTGCATCCTCCATCTCTTGCTCAGACTTATCCCACTCACTACAGGAAACAGCTATTTTGCCGTCTGCCACGGCGGACGGCAAAAGGCTCCGGCAAAGTAGGCTACGGTAAACAGCTGCTATGCCGTCCGCTTCCTGGCGGCGGACGGCAAAGGCTCTTTGCCGTCTGCCGCGGACGGCAAAGAGAGCGGACGGCAATAACTGCGCTGTCAGTCCGTTAAGTGGCTAACGACAGCCCTTTGCCGTCCGCCGCTGACGGCAAAATTTCTATGGTCTTTGCCGTCCGCCGTATGATGTCATCTACACGTCACAAGGAGGGCGGGCCCTAATTAGATTAATACATTAATCCCGGCGCGGTACGGCGTGCGAAGCCATTAACGCCGGCGCAGTGAGACGTCCCGTCGGCGGCGGCGGTCCGCGGGCGGCGCCGATTCACACGCCACCGCCCGACGCCCGCCTGCGCACGCCACTGCTTGACCGCCCGCGCACGCCGACGCCTGGCCTCCTGCGCCCTTGACAGCTCGGCATTACTCGCCGGCGCCGATTCGCACGCCGCCGCCTGGCCTTCTGCGACCTTGACCGCTCGGCTGGCCCGGCATTGATCACCGGCACCAACCCCGCCCACCACGCCTATAAAAAGCGCCTCGCCCCGCCGTGGCTCTCGCACCGCCCCTCGCCTTCCCTCTCCTTCTCCCCCTGCCGCCGGCATCGCCCCTCTTGCGTCCTACCTCTCCCTCTCGCCGGCGATGGCCCGCTCCACCTTGACCCTCGAGGAGGCGGAGGAGCTCGCCCACTTCGTCATCCCCGCCGCTCCCGACGTGCGCCTCCCGGCGAGGTGGCGCCTGAGCGTCGACGGCGTGCCGGTGGCGCCGGTGCCTGAGGTCGGCACCCACCTCTTCGCCCGCGCCGTCGGCCTGTACAGGGCGCGCCTCTCGCCGTAGGAACTCGCCGACCCCCAGTACGCCCCCAACAACCCCGGCTGGGCGGACCGCCTCGCCGACGACCACCTGCGCCGCCTCCACGCGTACGCCGGCCCGCGCCCGCCGACGAAACACAACCGCGCGCGGCGGCATCAGCTCTGGGACGGGCGCACCTTCGAGGAGGTCGTCGCGCCGTTCCGCGTGCAGGCGGTCGGCGGCGCCGTGCCCGCTCCGCCGGGGTACGGCTACGCGCTGTTCCTCCGCGGCGAGGCTCGGTCCACCAGCGAAACCGGCGGCGCGCGCATGAACGTCGGCCCGTGCCCGGCGCCGCGCTGGCCCCTCGACGGTGACCGCGGCGCTGACCGCCTCGGCAGCGGCGACCGTCGCACACGTGCGCGGGACGGCGCCGGGTCGTCCAGCTGCGCCCCTCCGCCAGAGCCGGCGCCGGAACCTGAGCCGGCATTGCTGGCCGAGTACAGGCGGCTGGCGGCGGAGGCCGGCGACCCGGAGGACATGCCGGGCTACCTGGCGGCGATCCGGGAGCCGGAGAACGCGCCGATGCCGCCACCCCTCATGCAGGAGTACATGCAGCTCGCCCCGGTCGCCGTCCACCCAGCGGACCCGCCGGACTTCCCCGGCTACCACGCCGCTGTGGCCGACTCGATGGCTGCGCCGGTGGTGGACCTGGACGATAGCAGCAGCGACAACGGCGACGACAGCGACGGGCTCTACGACGAGATGGACTTTGGCGGCGTCGAGGACGAGTAGTTTAGTTTAGGTTATTTTCGAAATAACGTTTAGTAATGTTTAATTATTTTCCTAATGTTGTTTAGTTTAGTCAAGTTTAATTTCTAGTATTATGTAAAATATTTATGAAAACTATGATGAAATATCGAGTGTGTTTGCGTGGTTTTAAATTATTGTTTGCAAATTGAATTTTCGAATTAATACTATTATGTTGCTTCACGTCTGGTCAGTGTTTTAGGATTTTTGACCGAAAAATTTATAGAAAATTCTAAAAGTGGCAAAAAGCCACCAAAAAAAGAGGAAACTTGTCATGCATCCGGTCTAGGGGTCGGGGTGTCGGGTCGGGGTGCCGGGTCGGGGTTCCGGGTCGGGGTGCCGTCTCGGGGTCGGGGTGTCGGGTCGGGGTGCCGGGTCGGGGTTCCGGGTTGGGGTGCCGTCTCGGGGTCAGGGTGTCGGGTCGGGGTGCCGGGTCGGGGTCGGGGTCGGGGTGTCGGGTCAGGCTCGGGGTCGGGGTCTCGGGGTCGGGGTGTCGGGTCGGGGTGCCGTCTCGGGGTCGGGGTGTCGGGTCGGGGTGCCGGGTCGGGGTCGGGGTGCCGTGTCGGTGTCGGGGTCGGGGTGTCGGGTCAGGCTCGGGGTCGGGGTCTCGGGGTCGGGGTGTCGGGTCGGGGTGCCGGGTCGGGGTGTCGGGTCGGGGTGTCGGGTCGGGGTGTCGGGTCGGGTTACCGTCTCGGGGTCGGGGTGTCGGGTCGGGGTCGGGGTTGGGGTCGGGGTGTCGGGGTCGGGGTGTCGTGTCGGGGTGCCGGGTCGGGGTCGGGGTGCCGTGTCTGGTCGGGTTTTTTTCCTCTTTTTTCCTTTTCTTCTTCTTCTTCCTATTCTTCTTCTTTTTTCTTCTCCTCCTCCTCTTCTTCTTCTTCCTTTCCTTTTTCCTCTTCTTCTTCTCCTCCTCTCCTCTTTTTTTTTTCTTCTTCCTCTTCTTCTTTTTCTTCTCCTCCTCCTCTTCTTCTTCTTCCTTTCCTTTTTCCTCTTCTTCTTCTCCTCCTCTCCTCTTTTTTCTTCTTCTTCTTCTTCCTCAAACTAAACTAAACCTAAAACTAAAACTAAACCTAAAACTACAACTAAAACTGAATCTAAACTAAAACTAAAACTAAAAAGGAAAAAACAGAAGAAAAAAAACAGAAAAAAGGGGGGCTCACCTTGGGGGGGGAGGAGGCCGGTGAAGGAGGGGGGCGGGGCGGTGGAGGAGGCGGCCTGGGGCGGCGGGGGGCCGGGCCCTGGCGGTGGGCGCGGGGCGGCGGGGTGCCGGGGCGGGGGGGGCAACGGGGCGGTGGGGGCGACGGGGCCCCAGGGCGGCGGCGAGCCGGGGCGGCGGGGGCGACGGGGCGGCGGGGGGCCGGGCCCGGGCGGTGGGGCGCGGGGCGGCGGGGGGCCGGGGCGGGGGGGCGACGGGGCGGTGGGGGCGACGGGGCCCCGGGGCGGCGGCGGCGACGGGGTGGGAGGAGAGAAACGGCGAGGGAGAGAAGAAGTGAGTAACGGGCGGGGGGTACGGGCCGTTAAGTAGCGAGCTCTTTGCCGTCCCCCCTCTTTGCCGTCCGCTTTTTTGCCTCTTTGCCGTCTGCTAGCGGACGGCAAAGAGGTGGCCCGTTAAGTTTTTCCCAAACGGGCGGGGGGTGGGGGCCACCTCACTCTTTGCCGTCCGCCAGCGGACGGCAAAGATTCTTTGCCGTCTGCTAGCGGACGGCAAAGAGCTGGCAGATGGCAAAGAGCTTCTTTGCCGTCTGCCCTTTCTTTGCCGTCTGCTTTTGGGTAGCTGATGGCAAAGAGCTTCTTTGTCGTGAGCTAGCAGACGGCAAACAGCTGGCAGATGGCAAATTAGCTGATTCCAGTAGTGACTTAGGCATTGCCACCGCGTAGCCACCTGGACCCAGCCTATGGAACTGCGTCTTTTTTGCGGCATTGGCCTTGTTTTTTCTCGACCGTTCCTTAGATAATTCCGATTCCTTGAATTTCACTAAAGCGGGCCAGCGTTCTCTTTGCTTCTCCAGTGTTCCCTTGAATTCTGGAGTCTTCCTTTCTGCAGCGAGGTAGTTGGCCCATACAGTTTTCTTGTGGGTGTTGAATGCAATTGCCATCTTCTTAAGAGCAGCGTCCTTGACTTTCTGCACATCTGCATCAGTGAAATAATCTGGTAGGGTGAAATGTTCCATCAAAGATTCCCAAAGCTTTTGTTTTGCTCTGTCGTCGACCCAAGTAACATCTGGGCGTTTAGTTTTTGGCTCTTTCCATTCTTGAATGGAGATCAGGAGTTGGTCCTTCACAAGAACTCCGCACTGACGAACGAAATTGCTCGCAATGTTCTTAGGCGTGAGGGGTTCGCCACTAGCTTTGATGGAATCGATGTTGTACTTTACACCCTCCTTCAACTTTTTGCTCCGGCCGCGCTTTGTCCTGCTGTCTGTAGAAGCAGATTTGCTCGATCTGGAGGGCTGAAAGAAGAAAGATCGATTCGTTAATATATCTTCAAATAAAAAAACATGTGATGATCACTAGATGCCTGCTTATATAAATATACCTCGCCGGTAGTCTTTGTTATTTCAAGATCAACATTGTATTCGTCATCATAATCATTGTCTACGTCATCATAATCATAATCATAGTTCATGACTTCATCAGCTCGGTCGTCGAGATCGAATATCTTATCATTACCCTCCCCGGTATTGTTCAGATATTGGGAGCCGTCATTTGCTTCATTCAGATCATCTGGCCTGCTAGGGCTGCGTATGATCTCGAACAGGGCCTCTTCTCCCTCTCTGTCGGTATTGTCCGCCATAGCTTTTATTTAACTAATACAGAAGAAATATAAAACAATTAAGTATTCAAATTACAATGCATGGATGCAATCAATAAGGAAAAACTGAATCATATAGTACATAATATGCATCGTCTCGAATAATATATAATCTCGAATACATCGTCTCGAATAATATATAATCTCGAATACATCACTAGCTAGGTAGCTAATAAAGATCGAATACTATAGAAGAATCTAGGCCACTCGCGGTTCTTGGGGCGCGGGTGTCCACAGGATCATATCTCCGGTCATCTGCCCAAAGAACCTGCCAGGTATTGGAGAACCTGACGTCCATAGCAGCCATGTAGCGATGGATGTGCTCGTCCTCCTCCCTGACACGACGACGCACCACCTCTGGCGGGGCCGGCTCCCTCTGCACCGAATGTGGCCCACGCGAACGCCACCAAAGGAGATCAGGATCGACGACGGTACCCGAGGCCGGGTTCCTCACCAAGCGGCGCGCCCCTCCAGGTAGCACCTCCCAGTGCCAGCCCGGCGGAGCCCAATCCCGGACATGGGTCAGCCGGACGTCGTCGCGAAGGGGTCGACGGCGAGGATGCGGGCCGGGCATCGTCGAGAACAAATACTATATGCCCGCAAAAAGTAACATTTTTTAAATGATTGGATTGTGATAACTAAAATTCTATGTGCAAATTCTAACAATTTCACATTAATCTAATTCATCTAACTAAAACTAATTCTAAAATTTCTAACATTTCTATATATATAACTAATATTTCTATAACATTTCTAATATTTCTATAACTAAAAAACAGAAAAATTGCTAACATTTCTATAAATAATTCTATAACTTAAAAACAGAAAAATTTATAACATTTCTATAACATTTCTAATATTTCTATAACTAAAAAACAGAAAAATTTCTAACATTTCTAATAATATTTCTATAACTAAAAAACAAAAAAATTCTAACATTTCTATCAATATTTCTATAACTAAAAACATAAAAATTACTAACAATTTTACAACTAATTAACAATGTGTGTGTGTGTGGACATGGCGGCCGGGGCAGGCGCTCACTGGCGAGGCGGGGCGACGGGGGGCGGCGACGGGGACGGCGGCGGGCGGCGATGACGCGGATGGCGACGATGGGGATGGGGACGGGGCGGCAACGACGGGGTCGGGGACGGCCGGGGCGGCGACGATGGGGACGGGGCGGCGACGACGGGGACGGGGCGGCGACGGGGGCTTCGACGAGGGGTAGCGACGGGGGCGTCAACGGAGGCGGCGGGCGACGGGGCAGAGGAGAAGAAGCAGATGAAAACCGACGAAATTTCGAAGTGCTGCTTATATAGGATGGGCCTTTAGTACCGGTTGGAGCCACCAACCGGTACTAAAGGTCAAATTTGGCCAGCCCAAGCGGCGGGAAGCGCACCCCTTTAGTACCGAGTGGTGGCACCAACCGGTACTAAAGACCCCCCATTAGTACCGGTTGGAGCCACCACCCGGTACTAAAGGGTGTGCGCTGCCAGGCGAGGGGCGCAGAAGTTTAGTCCCACCTTGCTAGTTGAGGAGCGCCAGTACCAGTTTATAAGCCCCGACGCGGGCACTGCATTGAGCTCCTCTCAATAGTAGGCCTTCTGTGCCTACCTCTCCTACTCTGCCTATGGGCCTACTGGGTTGCGGGCCTGCATCCTGGCCCAACTACAGGTTGGGTTTCTAGTCGTATGCAGGCCGCTCTGGCCCAGTAGGTGGGCTTTTTTATTTTCTTAATTTGTTTGCTTTATTTATTTTTGGTTTATTTATTTTTGAGTTGTTTTTTGCTGTATTTAGAGTTTCTTTGGGAATATTTTTGCTTTAGGTAAAAAAAATTACAAAGTTTCTGTTAGTGCCGGTAGTTTACAAATTTGAATAGTTTACATTTTGAATTATTTGAAATTTGTGTGAATCACTAGTTTGTGAATAACTTAACTTTGAAAATAGATTTTCAGTGATTCTTTTGTCTTATGTTTAATATTAGTGTGTTTTATCAATATATTCAATTTGGTAATGCTTAGGTTATTTAAAAAATGAAATCCCTTTGTAACGGATGAGTTTTCGTCCGAAACCCTGATACTTCGAAAGAGATTGTCCATTTTATACACTAAGTGCATCCAGTTTTTGCGGTAACCCTCTCTAATTTTTTGCACATGCTATGTGGGTGAAATTATGATACCAATGCAACTTTCAACCTTTTCTGAGTTCATTTGAAATGCTTTTCAATTTCAGGGTCATTTAGCTGAAAAAAAATCAGTAAATGCATGAAAGAATTTGTTTGCACATAAAATTTCTTCGCGTTTCAAATGCCAAAACACATAACTACCCTAAATATTACAGAGATTCCCTCCTGGGTGTGAAACACAGAAGAAATTGATGATGGTGAAGCCGATCACATCCCAGATCTTTGGGTGTGAAACTTTTTCTTCGCGTATGTCCCTTTGCGCCGTAGCCATGGAAAATTTTCATCATTTAACTGGATGCTCGGGTCAATATTCACTGTGAATGGAGCAATTTCATCAAACTTTTCATAATCTTCTGACATGTCTGTCTTGTTATCCACTCCCACGATGTTTCTCTTCCCAGAAAGAACTATGTGGCGCTTTGGCTCATCATATGATGCATTCGCTTCCTTATCTTTTCTTTTTCTCGGCTTGGTAGACATATCCTTCACATAGAAAACCTGTGCCACATCATTAGCTAGGACGAATGGTTCGTCTGCATACGCAAGATTGTTGAGATCCACTGTTGTCATTCCATACTGCGGGTCTTCCGTTACCCCATATCGTGTCATATTGACTCATTTCCACCGAAACAAAGGGACCTTAAAATCACGTCCATAGTCAAGTTCCCATATCTCCTCTATGTAACCATAATATGTTTCCTTTCCTGTCTTGGTTGTTGCATCAAAGCGGACACCACTGTTTTGGTTGGTGCTCTCCTTATCTTGGGCGATCGTGTAAAATGTATTACCATTTATCTCGTACCCTTTGAAAGTCATTATATTCGTAGATGGTAACTGGGACAGCGAGTACAGGTCATCTTCAATAGAGGCGTCATGCATGGTACGTGTCTGCAACCAGCCGGCGAAACTCCTGGTTTGTTCACGTGTAATCCAGTCATCAGACCGCTCCGGGTGTCTGGAGCGTAGAAAATTCTTGTGTTCGTCCATATACGGAGCCACCAAGGCGGAATTCTGTATAACTGTGTAGTGTGCTTCAGTGAGAGAATGTCCGTCCATGCATATTTTTTGATTCCCTCCTAGCATGCCTTTTCCATCCAGTCTGCCCTTATGCCGCGATTCAGGAACACCAATCGGCTTAAGGTCAGGAACAAAGTAAATACGAAACTCAATGACCTCCTCATTTTCATGGCCCTTGGAGATGCTTCCTTCTGGCCTAGCATGGTTATGAACATATTTCTTTAAGACTCCCATGAACCTCTCAAAGGGGAACATATTGTGTAGAAATACAGGACCCAAAACGCTAATCTCTTCGCATAGGTGAACTAGGACGTGCGTCATGATGTTGAAGAAGGATGGTGGGAACACCAACTCGAAACTGACAAGACAATGCACCAAATCATTCTCTAACCTTGGTATGATTTCTGGATCGATTACCTTCTAAGAGATTGCATTGAGGAATGCACATAGCTTCACAATGGCTAATCGAACATTATCCGGTAGAAGCCCCCTCAATGCAACCGGAAGCAGTTGCGTCATAATCACGTGGCAGTCATGAGACTTTAGGTTCTGGAACTTTTTCTCTGCCATGTTTATTATTCCCTTTATATTCGACGAGAAGCCAGACGGTACCTTAATACTGAGCAGGCATTCAAAGAAGATTTCCTTCTCTTCTTTGGTAAGAGCGTAGCTGGCATGACCCTGATGTATGCCGTCTTTTCCATGCATACGTTGCTGGTCCTCCCGTGCCTCAGGTGTATCTTTTGTCTTCCCATACACGCCCAAGAAGCCAAGCAGGGTCACGCAAAGATTCTTCGTCACGTGCATCACGTCGATTGCAGAGCGGACCTCTAGATCTTTCCAATAGGGCAGGTCCCAAAATATAGATTTCTTCTTCCACATGGGTGCGCGTCCGTCAGCGTCATTCGGAACAGGTTGTCCGCCAGGACCCTTTCCAAAGACTACCTTCAAATCCTTGACCATATCATGTACATCAGCACCAGTACGGTGGCGAGGCTTCGTCCGGTGATCCGCCTCACCTTTGAAATGCTTGCCTTTCTTTCTTACGGGATGCCTGCTCGGAAGAAATCGACGATGTCCCAGGTACACATTCTTCCTACAATTGTCCAAATATATACTGTCGGTATCATCCAAACAGTGCGTGCATGCGCGGTATCCCTTGTTTGTCTGTCCTGAAAGGTTACTGAGAGCAGGCCAATCATTGATGATCACGAACAGCAAGGCCTTTAGGTCAAATTCTTCCCCCATGTGCTCATCCCACGCACGTACACCTGTTCCATTCCACAGCTGTAAGAGTTCTTCAACTAATGGCCTTAGGTACACATCAATGTCGTTGCCGGGTTGCTTAGGGCCTTGGATGAGCACTGGCATCATAATGAACTTCCGCTTCATGCACAACCAAGGAGGAAGGTTATACAAACATAGAGTCACAGGCCAGGTGCTATGGTTGCTGCTCTGCTCCCCAAAAGGATTAATGCCATCTGCGCTTAGACCAAACCATACGTTCCTTGCGTCATCTGCAAACTCCTTCCCGTACTTTCTCTCAATTTTTCTCCACTTCGACCCGTCAGCGGGTACTCTCAACTTTCCGTCTTTCTTACGGTCTTCTCTGTGCCATCGCATCGCCTTGGCATGCTCTTTGTTTTGGAACAAACGTTTCAACCGTGGTATTATAGGAGCATACCACATCACCTTGGCAGGAATCTTCTTCCTGGGGCGCTCGCCCTCGACATCACCAGGGTCATCGCGCCTGATCTTATAGCGCAATGCACCGCATACCGGGCAAGCGTTCAAATCCTCGTACTCACCGCGGTAGAGGATGCAGTCATTAGGGCATGCATGTATCTTCTGCACCTCTAACCCTAGAGGGCAGACAGCCTTCTTTGCTTCGTACGTACTCTCGGGCAATTCGTTGTCCTTTGGAAGCATATTCTTTATCATTACCAACAACTTTCCAAATCCCTTGTCAGATACACCATTCTCTGCCTTCCATTGCAGCAATTCCAGTGTGGTGCCCAACTTTTTCTTGTCAGCTTCGCAATTCGGGTACAACAATTTCTTGTGATCCTCTAACATGCGCTGCAACTTCTTCTCCAAATCACTTGCGCAGTTTCTCTTTGCATCGGCAATGGCCCGACCTAGATCATCAGCAGGCTCATCTGATGCCTCTTCTTCAGCTTCTTCCCGCATTGCCGGCTCAGCTTCTTCCGCCATTGTTGTATCATCGTATTCAGGGAACCCATGGCTAGGATAGTTGTCGTCCTCTTCTTCTTCATTGTCTTCCATCATAACCCCTCTTTCTCCGTGCTTGGTCCAAACATTATAGTGGGGCATGAAACCGGACTTAAACAGGTGGACGTGAATGGTTCTTGACGTAGAGTAATTGTGATCATTCTTACAGACTAAACATGGACAAGGCATAAAACAATCCGCCCGCTTGTTTGCCTCAGCCGCAAGCAGAAAAGTTTGCACGCCATTACTGAACTCGGGAGAGCATCGGTCATCGTACATCCATTGTCAACTCATCTTCATTACACAACACCGAATAGACCAAATTAATACAAGTTCATACATAAAGTTCATACAAGACTTAAATGCAACAAACAAATAACTCTCTAACTAAAGAATTTAAATGCAACAACAAATGCGATCAAGATCGCAACTAAGGTAACAATTGATCCAACAGCATAATGATACCAAGCCTCACTATCAATGGAATATTTTCTAATCTTTCTAATCTTCAAGCGCATTTTCTCCATCTTGATCTTGTGATCATCGACGACATCGGCAACATGCAACTCCAATTCCATCTTCTCCCCCTCAATTCTTTTCAATTTTTCTTTCAAATACTCGTTTTCTCTTTCAACTAAATTTAACCTCTCGACAATAGGGTCGGTTGGAATTTCCGGTTCACAAACCACCTAGACAAAAATATCTATTTGAACTTGATGGGCATAATTTGTCATAAACACGAAATGCAACAACTAGTTTTAAAAGAGAATATACCACATCTGAATCATAACAAGGACGAGGGCCGACGGGGACGGATATCAAAACCATGGCACTATGTATAACAAACAACGTACGGGTAAGATAATTATACGAGTAACTATATATCCAAATCACACAAACATCAATTTGGTAATGTAAAACATTCATGAACAAGAGGCTCACCACAAGGTGGTGCCGGCGACGGAACGGTGCGGGCGATCGACTATGGTTACGACGGAGATTTAGAAGGCACTAAGTAAACCACACCTACATATGCAAACTAAGTGTTAGTTTTGACCACAAATTGCATATAAATCAAATACTAGCACATATATTTTCTACCAAATTACAAAACTCATAAATTAATCACTATACAAAGCATTGCAAGAGCTAATCTAGCAATGAGAGATGAAAGGACAAAGTTGCTAACCTTTGTGATCATTTGAATGGATGGGGGCCTTCAAATCTTGACAAAATTTGGGCAAAATGTGTGATGAGCTCGAGAGGAAGAGGGGAAGAACAGAGAGGAGAGGGGAAAGGGGAAGAACAGAGAGAGCTCGGGTGGACGAAGGGCTTATGTACGACGACCTTTAGCACCGGTTCGTGCCACGAACCGGTACTAAAGGTGCTGGAGGGGCCCCGGACTGACAACATCCTGCCACCACTCACTTTAGTACCGGTCCGTGGCACGAACCGGTGCTAAAGGTCGGCCACGAACCGGTACTAATGAAAGCGGCTGGCTAGCCATTGGAACCGGCACTAATGCACACCGGCACTAATGTGCTTGATATTTGACCCTTTTTCTACTAGTGACGGAGGGGATCTTGCTGTGGGTCTGGCCCGGATGTTGCTCCAAATTGTTCCTATGGGCTGACCTAACACAACGGGGTGGAGAGGTCCACTGGTCAAAGCCCGTCCGTCCAAAGTCAAAGGGCTAGATCCCGTGGTCAAACGCTACAGGGTTAGGCGGGACGGGGGCCCTGGGGGGTAGCAATGCCACCGGAGCGTCGCACCGGGCCTTCATACATGTCGTACGGTGTGGTGGCATGTCCAAAGAGGTGGCACGTGTCCCCAGGGTGTGCCCCCCCTCACGGACGGCGATGACACGGTAGTAGACATTTTTCGGTAACGATGCGGCGTGAATATTATTAAATACTCGGAGCGCGATAAAATCATGAGTTTTTTACACGACGTTGGCAAATGTGCTACAGGACTTATGGTAATTTTTCATAATTTTTGGTGATGGAGAAGTATCTGAACACTTCCCTCTACGCGGATTGCTGTTCGCGTGTCTACGACTGTGGCCGGCGGCCTCCTGGGGCTAGCATGGCGCCAAATCTTGCGTAGGCGGCCTCTCACAAGTCTGGAAGTGTTGTGGCGGTTGCAAACGCCCGGCACGCGTCTCCGGGGTGTGCCCCCAACACGGACGGCGCCGCCGCCGGCACCTGGAGGGGGGAAACGGGCGCGTCGGGACTACACGGAGGGGATCTTGCTGTGGCTATGGCCCGGATGTTGCTCCAAAGTGTTCCTATGGGCTGACCTAACACAACCGGGTGGAGAGCTCCACTGGTCAAAGCCCGTCTGTGCAAAGTCAAAGGGCTAGATCTCGTGGTCAAACGCTACAGGGTTAGGCGGGACGGGGGCCTTGTGGGGGTAGCAATGCCACTGGAGCGTCGCACCGGGCCCTCATACATGCGGGGTGGTGTGGTGCCATGTCCGAAGAGGCGGCGCGCGTCTCCGGTGTGTGGCCCCCCTCACGGACGGCGCCACCGCCGGCACCTGGAGGGGGGAAACGGACGCGTCGGGTCTACACAGAGGGGATCTTGCTGTGGGTCTGGCGTGGATATTGCTCCAAAGTGTTCCTATGGGCTGACCTAACACAACCGGGTGGAGAGGTCCACTGGTCAAAGCCCGTCCCTGTAAAGTCAAAGGGCTAGATCTCGTGGTCAAACGCTACAGGGTTAGGCGGGACAGGGGCCCTGTGGGGGTAGCAATGCCACCGGAGCGTCGCACCGGGCCCTCATACACGCGGGGTGGTGTGGTGCCATGTCCGAGGAGGCGGCGCGCGTCTCCGGGGTGTGGCCCCCTCCAAGTGACGGCGGCACTGCCTTGCGTGGAGGGGGGGCACACCGCGGAGCCCCAAGACGGGCGTCTACGCATGCCTGAACACTTTCACATATGCATCGGGACCCGTGCGACATTTCGGTGACATAGCTACACCCCGAATCCCCCACTAGCCATATTCCCTCCGTGTCGACCGTTTGCCCCCTCCGTGATACGGCGATAGCGACGTTCGTAACGGGGGGCAATTGATATACCATCGGGGTATGTTTTTTTTAGATAAGGCATATTTATATTATGGAAAAACAAAAAATAATATAAAGTAAAAACAAAAAAATTAAAATATAATAAATGCATGCCGACGGCAAGGCCGTCGGCATAGCTGCGCACACGGGGGTACAGTCCCACGGATCGATGACGTGGCATCGCACGCGGATCGATGACGTGGCAGAGGGGCATGGGCCAGGTCAATGCCGTAGGCATATCTCTGCGACACAACGGGCTCCCCACTCCCTCGGATCGATGACGTGTTGACGACGCAGATCGGTGATGTCAGCAACACGGCATAGATATGCCGACGACCGCCGTTACCTCCCGTCGGTGTAGTTTCAACGCCGTCAAACGGTCACCGCTGACCGGGTGGGTGGGCCCGGGCTATGCCGACGGGCCCCGTAGGCGTATCTCGAGTGGTCCCGGCGGCCTCATCTATGCCGACGGCCCCGTCGGTATAGATAGACGTATGCCGACGGCTTTTCTACGCCTACGGCCTGTCCACGGCCGTCGGGATAGGTCTATCTATGCCGACGGGGGCCGTCGGCATAGAAGAGGCCGTCGGCGTAAGCTGATTTTCTGGTAGTGTATCATAGAAGCTTGTGTTTCGCATATCCAAATAGGATTTTGGCAGGTGTCAGGACATGTCATTTACTATTTTAGGAATGTAGCGACCCTAACATATAGGCTTGTCCGTTGGTTTGGACGCTTAGCGTTGTGCGCTCTTAGCAGCCATATATATTGAAGACCTGGTATTGCGGTGTCGATGTGCCTTGTGGCTGTATGCACCGAGCTATACGTGGAAGGAAGAAAATCGCTGTGTACATCGCCAGACTCCAAAATTCTGTCAAAAATGAAAATCATAATGTCAGTATAATGCTGATACTGCACAACCATGGAAACCTACAAGTTGTGAAAAATATCTTTAGAAAAAACTAAGCAAATCATCATGTTGCCAGTGCTTCATGGTTCGGTAAAGAGGCAAAAAAGCTGCCTGAAGCGAATTGTTCATTCCATAGAGATGAGGAAAATTGTCAAAGCGTGGTTGCAGCTTCAGAACTGCATACTCTTGTATAATTTCCATTTCTGCTCAAATTTTGGGGGTGCAGTACACCAGTAGCAGTGTAGCAGAAGCAGATCGGACTATTTCAGAGGTTTCAATCCCAGTTTCTATTTCCGAAGCTGCCCAAGGTATGTGCGTACTAGTAACAAACAGGCAGCATTTGGTAGATTCCTTTCTTCATGTCGTCTGTCTATTCTGCCAAAAACTGCATGTAATTAAGTATACTAATTAATCGTTAAGATTGGCCAAGCATGAACATAACATGTTTTCCATGTCGGCAGTGTCAAGAAATTTTTAGCTGTTAGGTTAGATCGAGTCAATTTGCTGTTGTACATTAATCATGAGTCCTGAATGTGTAATGCTACTGTTAATTGTATGTTGAATGGTTTTTCTTTTAGTTAGGACTTGTTCAGTTGAACAATTCATGGTGTGTATGCCAATAATTTCACACCATGCATGCATATCTTATTCGATATCACTGACTGGAGGGGATACTAGGTTGTGAAATGGCATTAGCCTTCCAAAAACTACTATGCATAGCACCTTACATCGCTTGATCTGTCTGGGGAATTAGAGAAAAAAAATGGTCTCCTGTGATGGTATTACAATCACTTCACTCTGAAATGAATTATTAGAACAGTACGTATAGTAATAATCCTCACAGATACATACCATGCTGGTCATATATGCCAGAGGGGCCCTAGACGAAATTATTATTTTGCCATGTGGTGGAATATATGGGGTATAGGACCAATGGTCCCTGATCCCATAGTTAGTTCTGTTGCTCTAGTCACATTGATGATGCTTATAGAGGATAAAAATCAGTGATGTGTGGTTTGACAGATGGTTTTTTTGGCCTACAAGATGCTCAATTCAAATTTAGAAGTGGTTACAAAATAATCTGCTCCATGCTGCAATGGAAGATCCTTTGGCCTACTGTGGAGCAAACCAGGCCTGAGGAGGCGCTGTCTAAGCTCAGTCTTCATTTATAAAACTTGCAAAACGAACAGGATTTTGCTAGGCACGAGAAGAGAATGAAGTGTTTGTTTGTAGTTGAATTTCTGTTCTACAACGCGTGAATATTAGTTTTAATATGGTTTGTTTAGTTGGTAGGGGTTGCTCATTACTGTTTGACAGGTACTGAATGGTGGTAGAACCTGTAGCTACGATCTTGTTTGCATCGAACGCCAATTATTTTAAGAAGCAGGCGTTGTGCCTTCTATGACAGCCCTGCTAGCTTATAATTTTCCGACCTCATTTTGGTTCGTGAAAATGCAACTTTATATATCAATTGTGTCCACCTGCCTTATGATGCTGTCTAGGTATCAACTGAATGAATTCAAGTAGATATGTTACCTTTTGTCACAAACCTAAAAACTGAAGGTGCGACTGAAGCCACTGAAGCCACTGAAGCCTTGAAACCTCCCCTCCTCAAGATCAATTGCTTCTAAAACCACACCTCAAGTTCAACTGAATAAAGAACTAGTTTCTGAGATAGAGCTCTGGTGCCTCAAAGATAGCAATAGCAAAGAATTGGTCCTGAAGCACACTGTCAGCATTGATAAGCTTATGAGCACAACCGAGCTGGGGTACAGGGTGGCTGAGATCCATCCTGATTGTGATACCATTTTTCTGGGTTCATATAGAGGTGGTACCTTGGCAGCGTATGATATGCGACATCAGAAAGTTGGATGTATCCTTAATCTTGAGACAAACATTACAAAATGGCA
This sequence comes from Triticum aestivum, assembly GCF_018294505.1. NCBI lineage: Eukaryota > Viridiplantae > Streptophyta > Magnoliopsida > Poales > Poaceae > Triticum > Triticum aestivum. Next base: position 9,606,743 of record NC_057814.1, read on the forward strand.
CCGATTTCTACCATATGTTCCTCTTTTCTCAGAGTCATTAGCAGATGCAGATGGGCAGTAGTGTTACCTTCAAACCACGCTTATGCTTCCCCCAAGAATTAGCTCTTCTGTCGGCTGTAACTATTTGTGTGTGCTTCTGAATCGTCTTGAATTATGCCGCTCAATTTACTGGTGATTAGACTCGTGCTTGCTTGATTTTCAGTTGAGACCAATGCCTCGTAAATCTAGTGATTAAGCTTCATGTCATTTGCAAAGAACACCATTACTCCTTGAAAGAAAGAGGATTGTGGAAGTGTATGCTGTTTGGCAGGGACGCGTACATGTTATATAGAGATGTTAGATTACAAGATGAGGTGCGCAGGTTGTTACTAGGCTTGGCCTCTACTCCAAGCAATGCAAAGATAAGTCTATCCTAGCTAACAACCTGCTGCGCCCAAGATTACATGTACGTATACAATACGTGACAACATGTCACAAAATACTAGCCTATACAATTTCTACAAGCTATCATTTAACACTCCTGTTCTTTTTTCCTAGCATTGGCTGTTATTCTGGAGTCTGGACATGTGTTAGTTCCATGTGACTAAATTATACTGTAATGGTCTTCCTTTCCATAACAATCAGTTATTATGGTTATCCTAAACAAGAATGCTTCGGTACAAACCCCCCCCCCCCCTCCCCTAAAACGTATAATGGGTAGTATGGTCATTTCACATTAGATATAGGAATACCCACCCCGACGCCGTACGTCAGCGCGCGACGTCATACGCCCACCCGCGTATGCCGCACCCGTCGCTGTACGTACGCCCGCCCGCGTACCCGCACCCGTCGCCGTACGTCGCCGCCATACGCCTGCACGTCTCCACGTTGGCGTCGATAGTTATTGGCAAAAAAACGACACGGTAGCCGCCGACGCCCGCCGTCGAAACCCTAAACCCTAGACGCATCCACGCCGTCTCCACGTCGGCCCCCGTCTGCACGAACTCGCCGTCGCCCGGGTCGCCGCCCAAACAGGCCGCAGCGCGTGCCCCGGCGCTGTTGCCGCTGCCGCCGCGTTCCTTTCCCGTCGCCCAGATGGCCGCCCACCCGTGATCTTCGTCGCCGCCTCCCTCCGCGCACTCCGCTTGCTATGACCGGCCATCGTCCTCACGCCGTCGACACCTGCCTCGGCCGGCCAGCAACGTCACGCCGTTGTCGCGTTCATCATCGGACAAAATGGATCCGGGTGAAATCCTCGCCGCCGTGCAAGAGGTTGGTTTGAGACGTCGTTGTGCTTGATGAACAAATTGTTTTAGGGATGATGTTACACGGTGTTTGATTGATCTTAGAATTTTTTTTAAACATGTATAGTTAGAGGAGGAGGGCGATTATGATGGCGATGATTACGGCGAGGACAATGAAACCTCTTCACTGAATATGGATGAACCTGCTGAGGAGAACTACATGAGTTTGGATGAATCTTATAGTGGCAATGTAAGTGTGATCAATGTTGATAAAAACAATAAATATGATAAACCGCACGGACAATTACATGCTTTTTTGCATCATGCAGCGACATGGCGATGATGATGATCATATGGATATAGATGATTCATTTGCTGAAAGTGCACTCTGGGTATGTTTTTAAAAAAAGCAGAGAAGAAATCACATAATAACCATATGAGCGCTTACATGTATTTTTTTGAAATGTGCGCAGATGGACGAGGATGGGGACTTTGTGAGGAATATTGTGGACGATGAAAGTGACAAATCGCATGTTGATGCATCTCATGATGATAGCTCCAGCAAAGTAAGTTTTGAAACTTACATACATTAGATACTAAAATAATAACTGACTGACATAAATGGTTTCATGCATTAATTTACAGGGAGATGTAGATGGTACAAGCGGGAAGGATGAGCATGTTGGTGATGATCTGTTTAATTTTGACATCGGATTTGATGAATATCAGCAAGAATCATTGGACATGCATTGGAAGGTCATGAGGAAGACGTTCAAGTCACTAGAAGAGGCTTACAATTTCTATAACCAGTATGCTTACGAGCGTGGTTTCAGCGTAAGAAAGGACTCACTGAAATATTCAAAAGGTCCTGAGGGAACTAAGCGCTTGAGAAAGTATCTGTGTGCGAGAGCTGGGAAACGACAGGCAAAACTTTGTACAATGGAAGGCAGGACCCGCAGGCTGAGAGGGGAGACTCGTTGCTTCTGCGATGCGCATATAACTTTGAAACTTGATAAAGAGCGTGACGTTTGGTATGTCAGCAGTTTCAGTGATGATCACAGTCACGTTCTAGCTAGACCGGATGAAGTCACGTTTCTTCGGTCTCATAATCAGATAAAAGAATATCAGAAAGCTGAGATCTTAACTATGGCAGGTGCTGGAATCAGGAAACATATGATTTATGATCAACTCGTCAGTAGGTACGGGTCATATGCAAAGGCTGGTTTTGGGAGGAAGAAGCTTTATAACATGTGTTACAGAGAAAAAATGAAGTTGCTTGCACAAGGTGATGCAGACACTGCCATTGGGATCATGATGACTAGAAGAGAGAGGGATCCAGATTTCTTCTTTGAGCACACCGTCGATGATGAAGGAAGGCTGAAAAACATATTCTGGTGTGATTCTCAATCACGTCGAGACTATGTTGACTACGGTGATGTGACCGTCTTCGACAGCACATACAGGATGAATAGGTATGGCATGCCATTTATACCTTTTGTCGGCCTGAACAACCACCGTTGCACCACGATATTCGGTTGTGCTCTTGTGTCTGACGAGACGGAAGATACATATGTCTGGCTGCTTCAGACGTTTTTGAGGGCTCACTGTCAGAAGAGGCCCAGGTCAGTAATTACTGATGGAGATGGAGCTATGATTAAGGCCATCAGAAAGGTACTTTTGGAGGTTTGGCATCGTCTTTGCTCATGGCATATTGAGAAGAACATGCATAAACACCTTCATCATAAGTCTCTAAAGGAGTTCAGGTCTCTACTTTATTATGCCACTTCAAAAAAAAGTATTTGAGGAGAGATGGGCAGCGTTTACCGCCAAATGGCAGTCGGAGAAAACAAAGACATGGTGACGTAAGATGTACAAGAAGCAAAGGCTTTGGGCTGCATCATATCTGTCTGGTGGGTTTTTCCTAGGTATGCGAAGTAACCAGCGAAGTGAGAGTCTGAATTCATGCCTTCACTTGCATCTAGACTCCGGTATGACTATTGTTTATATGATTGTGCACTATGAGAACTGCATAGTTCGTCTCCGTGAGAACGAGGCGCATGACGATTACACAAACTCACAGATAGTCCCAGTACCAGTATTGGACAAGTGTAAAGATATTAAGAAATCAGCTGCCCGTGAGTTCACTGCGGCAAACTTTTATATCTTACAGGAAGATATGAAGAAGGCATGGGATCTTGAGGTCCTTGAGAGACTGAGAGGAGCAGACACTCATAGATTCATACTGACATGGAAGGAAAATAGGGATATCAGATTCACTGTGGACTACACCCCAGGTAACTCCGAAGAAACCGTGAAGTGCAGTTGCAGAAGTATGTATCGCAAAGGACTTCCTTGCAAACATATTCTTAACATTCTGACTCAGCTACGCTTACGTGAGATACCTAAGTGTTTAGTACTGCGGAGGTTGAGCCAAGTTGCAAGGGGTGGACTTCCCGTGAAGCGCACTAGTGATCTGTTTGCGTGGGGATGGGCAGGTGCAGGGGACAGAGCTAGGTACAGCGAGTTGACTATCTTATCTGCCGAAGCAACTCATAAAGCATGCCATAAACCATTTTTATTCAACAAGTTGAAGGCGGCTCTGAGGGACATAATAGATAATGATTACACAGAGGAGGATGAGCCTGGTGCGGAGGAAAAGTTTGTGAACGACGATGCATTTGAGCCTAATCAAGATCATGGTCTTGTTCGTGATCCCGCAAATGTTAACACCAAAGGCGCACCAAAACAGAATGTTAAAGGCCGCGGTAAAGATGGTCCTGATGTCACTAAAAATGGGCGACCTAAAGCTTTTGATGAGAAAAGCAAACGTCAATGTGGACAGTGCGGTCTTATGGGTCATTATAAGTCCACGTGCCCTCAAAATCCTAAGTATGATTTTCGTATGTTCTTGTAAATCGTATTTTTCAAACCAAATTTATTTGTTTATTGTGAATTAACACATATCTTACTGTTTTGGTATGTAGGAACTTTGCTTGAATTCTGGAGTATGGAAGATTTCTTCGCCCTTTGATTGAAGATAGCTTTTTGATGGATTGCTTCTATCTATGAGATCTTTTTTAATTGTTAAATTATGCTATATGAGACTTATTGTACTTTGTTGATGTCAGACTTTGTTCATGTCAGACTATTTGCTAAGATATCCACATAAGTATTTGTTTGATGACAGACTATGTAATGCAAGAAGTTTACTCTGTTTATTTTGATGTGCTCATTATGCACTGTAGTGCCGTCACTGTTTACTCTTGGTTTTCTGCACTGTCGCCGTCGCTATTTACTGTTGGTTTTCTGCACTGTCGCCGTCGCTTACAACCCCGTCGTTTTAGTTTTTTTTAAAGCCCGACAAGTGCGCCGGCGGCACTGTCCAACAGGGCAGCGTCGGACGGGGGCAGCATAGCGAGTTAATCAGAGGAGTTCGACTGCCTCTGTGCCGCCGGGTATATAAGCAGGTCGTCGCGCGCTCCGTCGGGCGAGGTGGGACTAAACATTTCCCGTCGCCCCGCGTGGTACTTGGGCCGTCGTCGCGCGCTCCGTCGGGCTGTAAAGTGTTATTGGGCTGGCCCACGCGGTCACGCGCGTCGCTGCCGACACGGGGGTGGCGATGGGAAATATTTAGTCCCACCTCGCCCGACGGAGCGCGCGACGACCTGCTTATATACCCGGCGGCACATAGTCAGTCGAACTCCTCTGATTAAATCGCTATGCTACCGTCGTCCGACGCTGCCCTGTGGGACAGAGCCGTCGGTCCAGTCTGACGTCAGACTGGCTGGCGCACTTGTCGGGCTATTTAAAAAAAAATAAGAACGACGGTGTTATAAGCGACGGCGACAGTGCAGAAAAACAACAGTAAACAACGACGGCACTACAGTGCATAATGAATACATGGGCATTTATTTAACAGTTACAACTATAGGAAAACATGGACTGTTATATTCAAACTAGTTGACGATGGCAGAAGTATGAGTATGAATAATTCAAATTTAAAGACGATGGCATGAAGACAAAATAATAATCCAAATGTCATTCTTGACTTAAATATTCAAAATAGTAGTGCCTTCTTCGTCACAAGATATCAGAGTCGAAATAAATGTAAACATCATTTGAGCCTACAAAATTTTCTAGTACATAAATTTTGCTACATTTATTTCTTCTTTGCAAGCCGGGTAACTTTGTTCTTCACATCGTTGAGCGTATTTCTCTCCGAAAAAATAAGCTGCGCAATCATTAAGTCCCTCGATTTATCAATTGACCCCTGTTAGAACTTCATATTAGTACAATCCAAATAGTATTACATAATGAATTCAATTGAATATAAGCATTTGAAATAAAACCAGACATCGAAGAACAAATATTCCACATGAATTGCTGGTCCATACAAACAACGGTTCATAAGTTCGCATTTCAGGTAAGATATTAAAATAATATGAAAGTATATACTCACTCGTCTTCTTGTTGTGGCATCTTATACGTTTTGATAGGCCACGTAGACACATCCGGATAATTCACAGCACCGCTCGCACTCACATCACGTATGTCATATCTAAGTTGTTTTCTCTGTTCATATAAATGATAGCACGGAAAGGATTTAACATAGTTCAGTTACTAACTGATAGTTTCAATATGCTCATGTAAATTTATGCCGTACCAGCTCCTCAACTTTGTCTTTAGTTTCACTGTCAAGTTCGGGTCCCATCAAAGAATCAAGAACCTGGAACTCTTCCTTCGGGCGATGCATGACGTCCGAAACCCAGTGGGTATTTCCCTTATTAAGAGGAATATAAGTCTGCATCACAACGATAATATAATATAATCAACACATACTGTCTTATTATTTATATCCCATATATGCATACATTAAGCCAGTCGAACTTACCTTATCTTTTTTAAAATACTCATCGGTGCATCTATTCACGGGTCCATTCTTCTTCGCCACAACTTCGTTGTCATTTTTTCATGGCTAGGTGTCCGGTCTAAATTCAAGTAACCAATTGACCAGCCAGGTCGGCATTATATGACGATCGTCACCAACAACTCCCAACAGATACAACGAATAAGCATTGATAACCTGAAAATAATGTAAATGAACAATTCCAATTTGCGTTGAACGCTAATAGAAAACACAACAATAACTTACATCACCGGTTAGCCATTGATGGTCAAGAATCTTACAAGCCCTCTCTGCACTAAGACCTTCGTGCATGCCATCATTGAATATTTCCTTCTTTCTATGTTTTGCTGACTGCTCATAAGCACGGACAAACTTAACACTAGCTTTAATCACATCGTATTCATCTTGAAAGACTTATTTCTCGAATAGTTCTGCAATACATAACGGTAATATGTTAATAAATCAATGATAAGTAGTAAGTTCAGCTCAAAAACAATGTGATAAAACTCACTTGCTTTTGCTGAACGTTTTGCACGCTTTGTCGGTATAGCTTGCACATAAGGAGCCTTCCGCTTCCGTTTCCCTACAACCTCCTCCGGTACCTCATCTTCTCCAATAGAATCTACGGATCCACGTGATGTGATTACATCTGTTCCTAAATATGTAACGGATTTCTCATGAGATACCTCAGGAACTTCGATAGGATCTTCTTTATCACCCTTGAAACTATCCCAATAATCAGGTGTGCAATAATAAGGTCTCTTCTCTTCAGAAACATTAAGATCATCTTCATCATCCTCTTGCACATTCTTTTTTCCTGGTGTTTTGAAAATTGTCCATATCAGGATTATATACAAATTCTTTACGAGGTTTTCCACCATAGTTTTTAGTTTCACTATTTTCACCATACTCATTCTCTTCTTCTTTTTCAATATCACCGGCTTTGTAGAATACGGCGCTTTTGTTCAATTTCTCTATTACCCTATGTGATTAAAAATTAGTTGTAGTTACTTATGTGACAAATCAAAAAACAAAGTGAACGGCAAAATGAGAAAACTTGTACATGTGCGCATAGCTCCGGCATATGAAGCATGTCCTTACGAATGTGCTTCAGCTCAGTCAAAATCCGATCCATAATAGGGTTCTGGGTAGTGGAAGCCTCAGATGTACTTACACCTGTTCTCCTTCCTGTAATGTTAGACTTTCTCGTACTGGATTTCTTGTTTTTTTCAGCATGTTCCACTCTAATTTTGTTTAATCGGTACTCTTCAGTAATGGTGTCATCGATCTACAACATAAAGAATGATACATTCATATTTAATTAATAATTAATTGCAGACTTTAAATGAAAAAATATATATTTAACGTATTACCATCCCAACACCATGACCATATTGAAAGTCGTACTTGTCTCTTTTCTCCGCTGCCTCTTCTTTCCAATTCCTCATCAAGGGGCTCAACAGTGCTAAAGGATCATACTGCGGACCGGTGCTTGGCTACACCTTCTCCCAATATAGATACTGCAAAACAAAAAAACAACCATTTAGTATGTGTTACACTATTATTACATAATACAAATATTCAATTTAATAAATAAATCATACCTGCAGAAGTGCTAGGTTGCCACATGGCCATTCCCTAACACGGCCGGGCTGCAAGACCATACCAATCTCCGACAAACAAAACCGCAAAGTGAATGCGTTCCAGTTGAACTTTTTTATCAACCTGACATCTTGCACTAGTGCATAATAATTCTTCGGAATGTACTCATCAGACACTGGTGCAATTATAGTCCCTAACAGGACGAGAAACGCCATCCGAACAAATTCATCGTCCGCATTTTTATTTCTCACAATCTTCTCAATAAGATTATCAATCAATATTTTACCATTCTTCTTGTTAACAAAACTAGCTGGAATTTTTTTTATTGCTTTGCCTTGGTCCATAGTCAAAAAACTAGAACCATCCACTCCTTCATTCTTCAAATCAAATATAGCGAACACATCATCAGGCCTTAGTGAAATCAACCCTTTTTTCCGGCTGCCTCTTGGACCATGAATTTTTTACTACTAGGATTGTAACCTTGAATCATAAGCGCAAGCAAATTATCACACATCTTGACCGAAGGTATTCGTAACATGCCCTCCATCTCCGTTTCGTAAAATGTAAATCGCGGACTTGGTGTTAACTTATTAACAAGACTAACCCACTTTTCTACGGAACATTGAATCACACCATCGATGTCCAGACTGCATATAATAATATCTATGTGACATTGCATGCAGCTAAGATGTTATATTATGATGAAAATCTTAAAAGAAATACCTACCTGACGGCGACTAGTGTGGGCGGCGGCGACCACTGCGGCTGTCGGCGGCAGCTGACGGCGACGACTGCGGCTGACGGCGACGACTGCGGCTGACGGCGGGCGCTGACGGCGGGTGGTGACGTCGACTAGTGTGGGGTGACGACGGGCGTTGACGGCGGGGCGATGCTGTCGGGCGGGGAACGACAATGTGGGCGGCGGCGGCCGACGCGGATCAGATCAGGCACGTCGTCGGCACGTACAAGACAAAAGTGCATGCGCGACGTGATTGGGCACCGACGTGCGCGATTGCCGGGAATATTCCCTCAGATAGCGACGGCTCGTGGAGATATTTCTGGCGTCGGGCCCGCGGCGATTACTTTCCAATCAATACACGCGACGTGATATAACCGTCGGTCCTGATTTAGTCCAACATCAGTGTGGGCGACGGCTCGTTGACTTATTTTTATATTTTTCTAATCTGATTTTAATAAGCGTATGTCTCCAACATCAGTGTGGGCTACGGCTAGTTTAGTCCCACCTCGGCCGCCGAACGACGCCCCGACCAGCTTAAATAGTCGCGTCGGTTAACCCATGCATGGTCATATTTAATATTGTGATATGACTCTACATAACTGCCCGGCAGTACACTGTCTGGGTACTGCCCGGGCAGTTGTACTGCCCGGGTAGTTACGTAGAGTCACATCGCACTATTAAATATGTTCTTATTTATTCATATAATTTTGTCATTTTGTGTATTTTTTTAACTTTACACGAAAAACAAACATGTATCTAACATCTTTTTTACTCCGTCAAACATCACGAAACTTTTTCCACACATTGGCATCACCATCCACAGCACCCACACCAATTTACATATTTTTCCGTGAAACCGCCCAGGCACTTGGTGTGGAAGGCGGTGGTTTCAGTATGGGTGGAGGGGACCCTCCGTCGTACGTCTCTCCGTCGCATCGGCCAAACTCGCTCATTTTTTTTCCACGGGCCACAGTGACCATGCAGGGCACGGACGCCAAAATTTGTCGCGTTTCGAAGCTCTACGGATTTTCTATGATTTTCCGGGCCGAAAACCCCCAAAACACTGCCCGGACGTGACGCAACATGCGTTCGTTGTCGGATTTCGTTCATCTCTGGCGTGCGGTACCCGAGCAGGGCCCCACACGCGCTGGCAAAAGTTGGGTGCATTCCGTGAAACAGCCCAGGCACTTGGTGTGGAAGGCGGTGGTTTCGGTATGGGTGGAGGGGACCCTCGGTCGTACGTCTCTCCGTCGCACCCGCCAAACTCGCTCATTTTTTTCCACGGGCCATAGTGACCATGCAGGGCACGCACGCCAAAATTTGTCGCGTTTCGAAGCTCTACGGATTTTCTATGATTTTCCGGGCCGAAAACCCCAAAAACACTGCCCGGACGTGACACAACGTGCGTTCGTTGTCGTATTTCGTTCATCTCTGGCGTGCGGTACCCAGGCGGGGCCCCACACGCGCTGGCAAAAGTTGGGCGCATTCCGTGAAACCGCCCAGGCACTTGGTGTGGAAGGCGGTGGTTTCGGTATGGGTGGAGGGGACCCTCCGTCGTACGTCTCTCCGTCGCATCGGCCAAACTCGCTCATTTTTTTCCACAGGCCACAGTGACCATGCAGGGCAAGCACGCCAAAATTTGTCGCGTTTCGAAGCTCTATGAGTTTTCTATGATTTTCCGGGCCAAAAACCCCCAAAAACATTGCCCGGACGTGACGCAACGTGCGTTCGTTGTCGGATTTCGTTCATCTCTGGCGTGCAGTACCCGGGCGGGGCCCCTCACGCGCTGGCAAAAGTTGGGTGCACTCCGTGAAACCGCCCAGGCACTTGGTGTGGAAGGCGATGGTTTCGGTGTGGAAAGGTGTGTCCGGCACACCGTTTTTTCCTGTAACCTTCAAACATTCCCAAATTTTTGTATCGCATTGTATCTACATGAGAATCATGCGTGCCAATTTTTTGTGCATTTTGGGTCTGTTTGCATTTTCTACAGTTTTTGGCGTCGATAGTCCGAAAACACTGTTATTAATCAAAATTATTTCATACTAACTTTTTCAAAAAAATTACGAATCCCCTCTTCTAATTTCATTTTTTCCCTTTTCCTTTCTTCCTCTCTTCTTCTTTTCTTTTATATAGTTTTTATTATTCTTTCAATTTTCCCGGTAAACTATTAAATTTTAATTTCTTTCCGCTGACTTTTATTTTATAAAATGATTCAATTTTTTTTCACAATATTTCATAATAATTTTCATTCCAACATAACGATAGTTCATTAAACCTTACGACGGTTCATTTTACATTAGAACATAAAAAACTTAATTAAACAGGACCTAACCGAAATTAATTAAACATAAGGACCAAATCTACACGTCGTCGGAGGCGGCGAGGTCGACGATCTCGCCCGCACCGATGTCACCGTCGTCACCGTCGTCGTCGTCGCTGCTCTTGCCGCCGTCGTCCCAGTCGCCGGCGTCGTCCTCCACCGGTGCCGCCTGCGGCTGCACCGCTCTGATGGCCGCCGCCGCATCCAGTGCGGCCTGCAGCTCGGCGGCCTCTGCTGCCGCCGCCATAGCCGCCGCGGCGTCGAGTGCGGCCTGCAGCTCGACGGCCTCTCTCGCCTCCGCGGCCGCGGCCGCGGCCGCCGCTTCTGCCAGCGACGCCCGAAGTCCGATGAGGTAACCGGGGCAGTCGTCGGGGTCGCTGAGGGAGTCCTGGATTAAGGGGTATTCGGACTGCCGGACTATATACTTTGGTAGGACTGTTGGACTATGAAGATACAAGATTGAAGACTTCGTCCCGTGTCCGGATGGGACTCTCCTTGGCGTGGAAGGCAAGCTTGGCGATTCGGATGTGTAGATCTCCTTCTCTGTAACCGACTCTGTGTAACCCTAGCCCCCTCCGGTGTCTATATAAACGGAGGGTTTAGTCCGTAGGACCAACATCATCAACAACAATCATACCATAGGCTAGCTTCTAGGGTTTAGCCTCTTCGATCTCGTGGTAGATCAACTCTTGTAATACTCATATCATCAAGATCAATCATGCAGGAAGTAGGGTATTACCTCCATCGAGAGGGCCCAAACCTAGGTAAACATCGTGTCCCGAGCCTCCTGTAACCATTAGCCTTAGACGCACAGTTCGGGACCCCCTACCCGAGATCCGCCGGTTTTGACACCGACATTCGTGCTTTCATTGAGAGTTCCACTGTGTCGTTGCGATAGGGCTTGATGGCTCCTTCAATCATCTACAACGATGCGATCCAGGGTGAGGTTTTCCTCCCCGGACAGATCTTCGTATTCGGCGGCTTCGCACTGCGGGCCAACTCGCTTGGCCATCTGGAGCAGATCGATAGCTAGGCCCCTGGCCATCAGGTCAGGTTCGGAAGCCTGAATTACACCGCCGACATCCGCGGAGATTTGATCTTCGACGGATTTGAGCCCAAGGCAGGCGCGCCGAATAGTCACGATGAGCATGACCTAGATCTGCCATCGGACGAGGTTCGGGAGATCACGCCTGCGGCTGCCCCAGCTCTTAATCCGGAGCAGATCGGGCCATCCGAGGACGGGTGGATGGACCCCGCCACGGAGGCCGCACACTCATCGGCGATAGAGCCGAACACAGACTTCGCCTCTAATGAGGTCTGCGTCAACAGACCCTCGGACTCGTCTCCGGCCATAGGCTCCGAACCGCGTGCATCCGTGCCTATAGAATCTGATTGGGCACCGATCATGGAGTTTACCTCCGCGGATATCTTTCAGCACTCACCATTGGGCGACGTGCTAAATTCGTTAAAATCTCTCTCCCTATCAGGAGAATCTGGGTCGAACTATGTCCGGCTTGAGTGGGGAGCGGACGACGAAGAAATTTGTTACCCACCGACCACCCACTTAATAGCCACTGTCAATGACTTATCCGACATGCTTGACTTTGACTCCGAAGACATCGGTGGTATGGACGACGATGCCGGAGAAGAACAGGAACCACCGCCCACAGGGCGTTGGACAGCCACCTCGTCATATGACATATATATGGTGGACACACCCAAAGAAGGCGACGGCGATGAGGCAACCAAGGATAATCCCCTTGAGAAGCAATCTAAGCACCGGCGTCATAGGCGCCGCTCTAAGCCCCGCCATAGCAGAAATGGTGATACCGGCACAGGAGACAATAACACTCCGGATAATGGCGAAGACAAAAAAAATCCCGCTCAGCCAGACTTCGAGCTGGCCGAACGGGAAAACGGGCACACTAGCCCCGATGAACAGGCAATGGATGGAGACTTGGAGGACGACAATTACATGCCCCTCTCCGACGACGAGGTGAGCCTCGGCGACGACGAATTCACCGTGCCTGAGGATCCCATCGAGCAGGAGCGCTTCAAGCGCCGGCTTATAGCCACTGCAAAAAGCCTAAAGAAAAAGTAGCAGCAGCTTCAAGCTGATCAAGATCTGCTAACTGATAGATGGACTGAGGTCCTGGCAGCCGAGGAATATGGACTCGAGCGCCCAACCAAAAGCTACCCGAAGCGCAAGTTGTTACCTCACTTTGAGGAGGAGGCGCAGGATGCGGCTGACCGGCCACCACGTGGCCGAGTCAAAGCATATCAGCCCGAACACCAACCCGCACCCCGTCACCAGTCAAATAAAAACACGAAGGCCCGGGGCTACACGCAGGACCTGCGAGATGTGTTGGAAAACAAAGCAGGGCACTCAAGATCGATCTACGGATCACGGGGGCGCACCCCAACGCGTGTCGATGATCATCACGCCGGATACACCAAATATAAATCTGGCTGGGCCGAATACAACCGACCAGACCCACTTGAACTACGTCGTGACATAGCCCGGCACAGAGGCGCCGCGCACCCCCTATGCTTCACTGACGAAGTAATGGACCATGAGTTCCCAGAAGGGTTTAAGCCCGTGAACATCGAATCATATGATGGGACTACGGACCCCGCGGTATGGATAGAAGATTTCTTTCTCCACATTCACATGGCCCGCGGGGATGATCTACACGCCATCAAGTACCTCCCACTAAAACTCAAGGTACTGGCTCGCCATTGGCTGAATAGTTTGCCGGCAAATTCCATTTGAAGTTGGGAAAACCTGGTAGACGCATTCCTGGATAACTTCCAGGGCACTTACGTGCGACCACCGGATGCTGATGACTTAAGTCATATAACCCAACAGCCCGGAGAGTCAGCCAGGAAATTCTGGACTCGGTTCCTAACTAAAAAGAACCAAATTGTCGACTGTCCGGATGCCGAAGCCCTAGCGGCCTTTAAGCATAATATCCGCGACGAGTGGCTTGCCCGACATCTCGGCCAAGAAAAGCCGAAGTCCATGGCAGCCCTCACGACACTCCTGACCCTCTTTTGCGCCGGCGAGGACAGCTGGTTGGCACTTAGCAACAACACAGCAAGCAATCCTGCACATCAGAGCCAGAGATAGCAACAGCATGCCCCGACGCAATAGACACAAGCGTCGCAGCAATGGCGATAATGCCGAGGACATGGCCGTCAATGCCGGATTCAGTGGCTCTAAGTCCGGTCGGCGTAAGAAGCCATTTAAAAGAAATAGTCTGGGCCCGTCCAGTCTAGACCGCATACTCGATCGCTCGTGTCAAATTCACGGCACCCCCGATAAACCAGCCAACCACACCAACAGAGAATGCTGGGTGTTCAAACAGGCCGGCAAGTTGAATGCCGAAAACAAGGAAAAGGGGCCGCATAGTGATGACGACGAGGGGCCCCGGCTGCCGAACACAGGAGGACAGAAGAAATTTCCTCCCCAAGTGAAAACGGTAAACATGATATACGCCACCCATATTCCCAAGCGGGAGCGGAAGGGCACACTAAGGGACGTCTACGCGATGGAGCCAGTTGCCCCAAAATTTAATCCATAGTCTTCTTGTCTAATCACTTTCGATCGTAGGGACCATCCTACCAGTATCCGTCATGGCGGTTCGGCCGCATTGGTCCTTGACCCTATCATCGACGGATTCCACCTAACACGAGTCCTCATTGACGGTGGCAGCAGCCTGAACCTGCTTTATCAGGATACAGTGTGCAAAATGGGCATCGATCCCTCTAGGATCAAACCCACCAAAACCACCTTTAAAGGTGTCATACCAGGTGTAGAGGCTCGCTGCACGGGCTCAATCACACTAGAAGTGGTCTTCGGATCTCCGAATAACTTCCGAAGCGAAGAGCTAATCTTCGATATCGTTCCCTTCCGCAGTGGCTATCACGCACTGCTCGGACGAACCGCATTTTCCAGATTCAATGCGGTACCGCATTACGCATACCTCAAACTCAAGATGCCAGGTCCTCGCGGGGTTATAACAGTCAATGGAAACACAGAGCGCTCCCTTCGTACAGAGGAGCACACTGCGGCCCTCGCAGCAGAAGTACAAAGTAGCCTTCTCAGGTGGACCTCCAGTTCGGCCATAAAGCCCCCGGACACCGCTAAGCGAGTTCGGAGTACTCTCCAACAGGATCTATCGGCATGTCCTGGGCTCGCCTAGCAATTCGGCCTCCGTCCTAGTCCCAGTCAAGCAGCAAAATTTGTGCCGCGCGTACATAATTACGCACTCAAGATACCATGGGCACAGGCGGAGGCACAGCTATAATACGGCCTACAATGCGGCTCAACCGCTGCAGGGCCCGTATACCTTCGCCTTTTTCTTTCTTTCAGGTCCCTATTTTCGGAAAGGCTCTTCCGGTAACCTGATCATTGGACCCATCACGGGACGGAAGAGCCAAGGAGTCATGAAGCTTTGACGTACAAGGGAATTACCAGGTGGTCTCTGTTAACGACCGCTATGCCTGTTTCACATACCCGCACGCAGCTCGCTCTTGGCTTGGACATGTCAAATAGTCGTATTTAGCTTATCGCACTACTTGTACACATACGCCTTGACGTACTATTTAAATAACAATGGAAAATAATATACAGCGTCAGCTTATTATTACATTTCTTTATTTCTTTCCTTGGTTGTTTATTTATTTAAATTTGCACCGTGAGAGTTGTTAGAGTAGTCATTATGGTATACGACTTCTAGTCCAAGTCAGTTTTGTACCCCTACCCCAAGTCGGTTTGTACCCTCTTATATACTCTTGTATGCCGCACCAAATCATCAATAAGCAACAGTTTTATTCAGCTTTCATGGTATCAGATACCAGTCCCGGGGTTTAGGGTATGGCTCCGCCAACGCCAACGCCGCCGCCGCCGCCCGGCTACTTTGAGCGCCGGGCTGCACTCATCGCCAAGGCTGCAAACGCCGCGGCCGCTTCTCTCTCGGCACTCACCATAGCTCCACAAAACTACCCTGCACCCATCCTCGCCGCACCAATATCTCTTGCTGACACAATCTCCGACGTCAGCCCCTACATCCCCATAGTTCTTGATCTTGCCGCCCACAACTACTACCATTGGAGACATCTCTTCGATCTCCACCTCGGCCGCTGCAACCTGCGCTCGCATGTCGCCGCCAACTGTCTTCCCCGCCCCGATGATCCGCAATGGTTGAAAGACGATCTCGCGATCGTCCAGTGGTTCTACACCCGCATCACCACCGAAATCTTCAACAAGCTCGATCACGACGGCGCCACCGCTGCCAACATCTGGCACTCCCTCCGTCAGCTCTTCCAAAGCAACACCGACGCTCGGAAAAACGCTCTCCACACCGAGCTTCGCAATATGGTGCAAGGAGACGCCCCGGTGAACCTGTTCTACCAGCGCGTTAAGACCATTGGTGATGAGCTCCGCGAACTCGGCGATACAGTTAGCGACTCACAGCTAATCAATATCGTCGTCGTCGGCCTCAGCGAAGACTTTGACAAGCTAGCCTCGTTCATACCGATGATACGGCCCCCTCCTACCTTCGCTGAAGTTCGTTCCTTGCTACAACTCGCGGCGGAAACACAAGCTCGCAAGGACTCTCGCCCCAAGGTCTTTCATGCTGCGGCTCATCCTCCTCTGCCGTCTACACCAGCGCCGCCTTCCAGGCCGGCTCCTGCCGCCGGGCCGTCCGCATCGTCATCTGTTCAACCGCCCCCAGGCTGGCGTCCTAGTCCGAACTACCGCGGCAAAAACCCTATCTACAGGCCGCCGTCGACTCGTTCGGTTCCGCCTACGACATCACCAGCACCGAGTCCTGCACCACCCACCAGTGCTCCATCTGCGGTTGCATGGCGGCCTCCTCATGATCCTTGGACGGGGCTTGTTCAAGCATGGCCCATGCCGTGGTCCGCTCCGTCCACCCTCGGTGCTCCGCTGGCATACTCAGGTGCCTGGCAACCCGGCCTTCGGCCGCCTACTGGTGCTCCCGGGGTTCTCAACCCCCGACAGCCGGCCAATGCCTATCACGCCGCCCCGACGTATGCTCCTTATGGTCATTACAGCACCGACGGCGGCGCCTACTACACACCTCAGCCGGCCGTGCTCCCGACGCCACCCCCACCACAGCCGGCCAATGCCAACTACACTCCCCAGCCAGCCCTACTGCCTTCACCATCGTATCCGCCGGCACTGCTTCCGACGCCACCCTCACCTGCGACGCCGAGCTGGGATCAAGCTGCCTTCCTCCAGGCCATGAATAACTTTGCTGCACAAGGAAACTCAGGTACGGATTGGATCTTTGATTCAGGGGCCTCTAGTCATATGTCTGCATCTAGTAATTGGTTATCTTCTTGCACTAAATCTCCTTTCCCTTCCATTATCCTTGGAGATGGATCATCTATTCCTATATATTGTGTTGGTCAGGCTCAACTTCCCTCTTCCACCAAACCTCTTTTACTTCGCGATGTTCTAGTTGCACCCGCCCTCATTAAAAATCTTATCTCTGTTCGCCAATTTACTTGCGACAATCTAGTTTCGGCTGAATTTGACCCTTTTGGTTTATCTGTGAAGGATTACCTGACCAAGGCCGAGATCGCTCGCTTCAATAGCTCCGGTGATCTTTATTCTCTTAATGGAGTTCCTGCCGTCACCCCTCCAACATCCATGCTGGCCTCCGTCGATCTCTGGCATCGTCGCTTGGGCCATCCCAACCCCGCCGTCTTAGCTTCTATGCTTAGTGAATTTACCATACCATGTAATAGGGACTCTCGTAATTCTGTGTTTTGCGAGTCTTGTCAATTAGGCAAACATGTGCGTCTTCCCTTTAGTTCCTCTAGTTCTTGTAGCACTTATCCCTTTGAATTAATACATTGTGATTTATGGACCCCTCCCATTGCAAGTGTTTCGGGTTTTAAATACTACCTTGTTATCCTAGATGATTTCACCCACTTTGTCTGGACTTTTCCTCTACGCAACAAATCCGAGGTCCATTCTCTTTTCCTTAATTTTCAACGCTATGTGTCTGTTCACATCTTCCTCCCAATTCGCTTTATCCAATGTGACAATGGTCGCGAGTTTGATAACATTAAAAATCGTACTTTCTTCTTACAACATGGCATCCTGCTTAGGTTCTCATGTCCCTACACCTCCCCTCAAAATGGTAAAGCAGAACGCTCTCTTCGCACCCTCAATGATATAGTTCGCACTCTCCTCATTCAATCACCTACGCCTCCCAAGTTTTGGGCTGAAGCCCTACACATGGCCACCTTCCTTCTAAATATTCGACCTTCCAAAACTAAACCCAACACTACTCCCTATTATTCCCTCTTTCTTTCCCACCCCGACTACTTCGCGGTTCGTGTTTTCGGTTGTCTCTGTTTTCCCAATGCCTACGCCACTTCTGCAAATAAATTGTCACCACGCTCTATCCCATGTGCTTTTCTCGGCTTCTCTGACGAGCACAAAGGCTATCGCTGTCTCGACCTTCACACCGGACACGTTCATGTCTCTCGTCATGTCACATTTGCTGAGCACATTTTTCCTTTCTCACAACGCACTACTACACCATCCAACACCCCTAGCTCCGCAAACACCCCCTCTCCCCGTCCTTTCCAACTATATACTCCCCTACCTGCCGAACACAACTTATCACCACCACCATTAACACCCACCATAGCCAATCCCAACCATACACTCACCCCACCCGAGACGTCCCCAACACCCCCGACCCCTGCTCCCTCCCCAACACCCCCGGCCCCTACTCCCACTCCACCACCCAGCCCTGCTCCCACTCCACTACCCAGCCCTACTCCTTCGTCCGCTCTTCCGCTGCGCCGGACTCACCAGTACCCACCTTACCCCCTCGTGCTATTCCTACAGCAGCCCCGATTAATGATCATCGCATGCGTACTAGGGCCAAATCAGGATTTCATCAACCCCAAGACCGCCTAAACCTTCATACCTCCGTATCTCTCACTTCTCTTCCAAAGAATTACAAAACTGCTCTACTTGATCCCAATTGGGCCGCTGCCATGCAAGAAGAATATAATGCTTTACTTCAAAACAACACCTGGCAACTTGTTCCTCGTCCTCCCAATACAAATATTGTTTCTGGCAAATGGATTTTTCGCCAAAAGTTCCACTCCGATGGGAGCCTCTCACGATATAAAGCCAGGTGGGTTTGTCGTGGCTTTTCTCAGCAACAAGGAATTGATTACGAAGAAACCTTCTCTCCTGTTGTTAAACCTAGCACCATTCGCACCGTTCTTAGTGTTGTTGTCTCCTCTTCATGGCCCATTCACCAACTTGATGTTAAAAATGCTTTCCTCCATGGTTCCCTTCAAGAAACTGTCTACTGCCAGCAACCTCTGGGTTTTTGAAAATCCATCCTTTCCAACTCATGTATGTCTTCTTCAGAAATCTCTCTGCGGTCTTAAACAGGCCCCACGAGCTTGGTTTCAACGCTTCTCCTCCTTCATTCAAACAATAGGCTTCACTCCATCTCTCTCCGACACCTCTCTTTTTGTGTATCATCAAACTTCTGACACTGCCTATTTACTTCTCTATGTAGATGATATCATTCTTACCGCCTCCTCTCAAAAGTTCTTAGATCATATTGTCTCTCTTCTTAGATCTGAATTTTCTATGACTGACCTAGGACTCCTTCATCATTTCTTAGGCATTGCTGTTGTTCGAGATTCCTCCAGCCTTTTTCTTTCCCAACACCAGTATATTCTTGATCTTCTTAATCGTGCTGGTATGCTTGACTGTCAATCATCTCGCACTCCTGTCGATACTAGTTTTAAACTTTCGGCTACCGGTGAACCCTTTTCCGATCCTACTCTCTATCGTAGCCTAACAGGTGCTCTCCAATATCTCACCATTACTCGTCCTGAAATCTCTTTTGCTGTTCAACAAGCATGTCTCTATATGCATGATCCCCGAGTTCCTCACTATAATCATGTTAAACGCATTCTTCGGTATTTAAAAGGAACTCTCAATCATGGTCTCCACCTCAATAATTCTTCTCCAAACTCGCTTACCGCATACTCTGATGCAGACTGGGCTGGTTGTCCTGACACTCGAAGGTCCACTTCCGGTTTCTGTGTTTTTCTTGGTAACAATTTGATTTCTTGGTCTTCGAAAAGACAGGTTACAGTCTCATGTTCGTCGGCCGAGGCTGAGTATCGCGCTGTGGCACATGCCGTTGCAGATACCATCTGGATTCGGCAGTTACTCTCCGAGCTACACAGGCCTATTGAGCAGGCCACTATTGTCTACTGTGACAACATATCAGCAGTCTACATGACCAGCAATCGAGTTCAACACCAACGCACAAAGCATATTGAGATTGATATTCATTTTTTTCGTGAAAAGGTTGCTCTTGGTCAGGTTCGGGTGCTTCATGTTCCCTCTACGGCTCAGTTTGCTGACATTTTCACCAAGGCACTGCCTACTAAGCCGTTTCAAGATATCTGTTTCAGTCTCAACGTCGTCGAGCCTGCCGTTGATACTGCGGGGGGATGTTAGAGTAGTCATTATGGTATACGACTTCTAGTCCAAGTCAGTTTTGTACCCCTACCCCAAGTCGGTTTGTACCCTCTTATATACTCTTGTATGCCGCACCAAATCATCAATAAGCAACAGTTTTATTCAGCTTTCAAGAATGATAAAGCTGTATAGTCCGATTGCCTGGTTCATTGCGTTAAACACCTCCTTAAAGGACCAAAAATTTGGATAAAGAGTGTTTATATTTATCCCGAACCCCTCGATACTAGTTACATGGGGCAGAAGCCGACGACTGGCCAACTCTCAGATTTTATAAACGGCCGCACAGAAGGTAATATTTTAAATCAACAAGCGTTATATGACGCAAATGAACTTGTTTTCATATTACATGATCAAATGAATACATCTATTTATATATAAAAGTGTTCGATGGGTTGATGAGAAAAAAGATAAATTAACTAGAAATTACCACAATAATTAGAAATATCCGGTCGTTGATTTGGTGGACCCACAACTTAAAAGAAATAATTAATGGATCAGATCGCTCCATCCCAACAAAAAAAAAACTAAAAACAAACTGTAGCTATCCTTAGCCTATACGTGGGGCTCAATCCTGCCTAATTTTTTGGAACAAAAGTCACGTACACATCCATCATGTACGTGCAGCTTAATCCTGCCTCCTTTTTTTTATTTTTGGAATAAAAGACACGCACACAGCCACAGCCATGATTAGCACGTCCATTAAGAAATAGAGGGAGGATCCTCAAAAAAGAAAATAAAAAGAAACAAAGGGAAAAAAAGATTATTCACGTACACATCCATCTTTGGCAAGTCTATTAAGTAATAGAGGGACCCCTCAAAAAAATATTAAGAAATAGATGGAGGAAAAAAAGCAAACTACGACTAAAAATGCAAATTACATAAAGTTACGTCCGGATCAAGAAATAAAATAGGCTCACGTACAAGTTAGTTCAATTTGGACACCGCATATAGAACTAGATTGTACATCTATCTATTACATATAAAAAAGTGCTCTCGGGTTAATCATAAAAAGATAAATAAGCTACAAATTATCACAATAATTAGAAACATTGGGTCGTTAATATGGTGGACCAGTAACTTGAAGGACATAGTTAATGGATTAGATCTAAGATGACTCGATCTCAAAAAGAAAAAGACTGCAGCTATTCTTAGCACGTACGTGCGGCTCAATCCTAAAATAAAGATTACACGCAGTTTAAAAAAAGATTACATGAAAATCTTTCTTAATAAGGAAAAAACTAAATCTATCCAACTATACGTGTGGCTCAATCCTAGAATAAAGATCGTAGCTGCGCCCCCTTAGAAAACAAAAACACACGCAACTATCGTCCCCAATGTCCTCGACCTCATGTAGCGACTGTCGCGATGAGTCTCTGCACTAGCGCTGCCGGTATTGCTTCAGGATCCGAGGTCTCTTTTCCGCCGTCAAGCTACAAAGAAAAAACTATCAAATTCCAATCTCTATTTGTAGAAAGAAAAACCTATGTTAAAGGGATAAATTCCAGATCTCCTTCTTCAAGATTAACTCAGTCTAGATCCACTACGGGAGATGAGATTCATGCACAACGAATCAGCAACAACACCAACGTTGCTCTTTGCGTAGCTGGACATTAGCCGGTGGCATCAATCTGGGAGTCAACGGAGAAGAGGAGCGTGTCTTTGCTTTATGAGTAGCTGGACATCAGCCAACTACAGCAACCAGGGAGTCAACGAAGAAAGTAAGGAAAGGTGAAATGGGGCAAAAGGGATCGGGCAAGACTAGCATCTGTGTGAAGCTGTGAGAGATGCCTGAACGTTGTGTGCATCCGCGTGAGTCTCTTGGGCTAAAAGCCCGAATAATCATTCAAGTACAAAAAATATATTTTACTACAAACAACCGAAATAATCAGCTATGAATTGTTCTAAAAATCAGCTATGAATCATTAAAAAAACATCTACGATTAGTGTACATCATCTAAGGAAAATAGTATAGTGCATATACGTATATTTAACATGAATTATGTAATCTTTAGTGATAAAATCTTTTGAAAAAACAAATCCATGCTAACATATACTTCATGGGAATATGAAAAAAAAAACATAATCATTAGAAAATCACCCATATTGATGCATATGATACTTCTCGGGAAAACACTATTTACTAAAAATAAGAAAGTTTAATAGGCCTCAATGGTATTGTCAAGCCGGCTGCACACCATGTACACGTCACTGCAGCCACATTAGGTACACCCGTGGTTAAGAGCACGTAGCGCAAAAAACTCAGCGACACCATAGCCTCCAGATATTTCCCCGAAACAATAAAGGGTTTACATCCTTAAAATAAACACTTCACGACCAACCCAAAGAACTGGAAAATATGAATTAATTTGAATCTAACTATATTAAATACTAGCCCACGCGAAGAGCGGGCCACTTTGCTAGTTCATTCAAATATTACATCCTTAGAACATTCCCCCGCCACGAGGCAGGCGCCCTTCAGGACACTATCATAATATTTTTCAGGGTGGCGGTGCTCCTTGCCCTTCGGTGGCCCTTCCGTCACCAGCTTCTCGGCATCCATCTTCGCCCAGTGCACTTTCGCGCGGGCGAAGGCTCTGCGCGCACCTTCAATGTAGACTGACCGCTTTATGGCTTCGAGCCACAGGCAAGTAGATACAAGCCGCTTCACCAGGCCGAAGTAGCTGCTGGGCAGGGGCTCGGCTGGCCACATCCGGACTATGAGGTCCTTCATGGCCAGTTCGGCCGCCTTGTGAAGTTCGACTAGTTGCTTCAGCTGGTCGCTCAGGGTCACCGGATGTTCGGCCCCAATATATTGGGACCAGAACAACTTCTCCGTCGAGCTCCCTTCCTCAGCCCGATAGAACTCTGCGGCATCAGACACGCTGCGCGGCAGATCTATGAATGCTCCTAGAGAGCTCCAAATTCGGGTAAGTAAAAAGAAAGTCTCCTTCACATGCTTGCTTTGCATATTGAATGCCTTACCCGCCGCAATCTTTTTGGCCGCCTCAGTCCGGACACTTACGACTTCGCCAGGGGCTTGTCCCTGGGCAACCACTCCTCGTCGTTGTAGGCGGCTGTGGTGGAGTGGTCCGGAGGGAGGGTCTTTCCCTTCTTGGACCCTTCGGCCTCCCCAGACGGGGCGGCCTTCCTTTTCTTCTCCCCCGCGGTCTTCGGGGGAGGCATTTATGCTACCTCTTCCTCCTCTTTGTTGGAGGAGTGCGCCTCGGTGTCCTCGGACGATGAGTCTGATACAACCTTGCGCCGGAGACCTTTCCTGGTCCCTGCGGCCTTCTTATTGGCCTTCTTCTCCGGCACCTCATAAGGCGCCGGAGACAACATCTCTAGCAAAAGAGCCGATGTTGTATCTTCGGGTAAGGGAGCTGGACAATCAATCTGCTCCGCTAACGCTACCCAGTCCTGATAAATTGGCATGGAAGTTTAGATTCCTACCGTGGATGTGCTAGTAAAAGGCACGTCTTGCAGAATGTAAAAACTCACCGGATTGGCGGAGCGCCTTGCGCTGAGTCCGCGATCTTCGATTACGGGTGGTGGTACCTCGTTAGCCTTGAACAGCACTTTCCAGACATCTTCGTGCGTTGTGTCGAAGAGCTCTCGCAGCGTCTGGTGTTCGGCCGGGTCGAACTCCCACATATTGAAAGCCCGTCTTTGACACGGGAGGATCCGGCGGGAGAGCATGACCTGGACCACATTGACAAGCTTGATTTTCTTGATCATCATGTTTTTGATGCAGGTCTGGAGTCCGGTCAGCTCCGTCGATGAGCCCCAGGATAGGCCCGTCTCTTTCCAGGAGGTGAGCCGCATACGGACGCCGGATCGAAATTCGGGGGCCGCCACCCAGTTGGTGTCGCGCGGCTCGGTGATGTAGAACCACCCCGATTGCCACCCCTTCACGGTCTCCACAAAGGAGCCTTCGGGCCAAGGGACATTGGGCATCTTGCCCACCATTGCGCCTCCGCACTCTGCTGGCTGGCCAACCACCACCTTCGGCTTCACGTTGAAGGTCTTCAGCCATAGGCCGAAGTGGGGCGCAATGCGGAGGAAGGCCTCGCACACGACGATAAACGCCGAGATGTTGAGGATGAAATTGGGGGCCAGATCGTGGAAGTCTAGCCCGTAGTAAAACATGAGCCCGCGGACAAATGGATGGAGGGGAAATCCCAGTCCGCGGACGAAGTGAGGGAGAAACACAACCCTCTCCTGAGGCTCCGGGGTAGGGATGATTTGCCCCTCGGTAGGAAGCCGGTGCGCAATGTCTGCGGCCAGGTATCCGGCCTCCCTAAGCTTCGTGATGTCCGCCTCCTTAACGGAGGAGGCCATCCACTTGCCTCCCGCTCCGGACATGCTTGAATGACTTAGTGGAGAAGGAGAAGGCTTGGGCGCTAGAGCTCGAGCAAGGGGAAATAGATGAGCAGAGGAAGAAGAAGGTGTGGGTGGAGAAAAGGTGAATCCTTATCTCTTTATAAAGGCAAAAACCATGCGCCACCCCACTTGCCCCGTAAAACTCGCTCATTTCCCAAGCGTCGTGTTAACGGCGCGGTTAGGTTGCCCACGCCTGTATTGATGAGAATCCCGTGATAAGGGGACACGATCTCTGCTTCGACAAGACGTGCCAATAAAACCGCCTCACAATATGTGCAGTAGTTAGTTGAGAAAAACGGTTCGAATAATAACCGGGCCGCGGCGTGATGCCACGCTATGAGGAGTTGTCAGCAGATTGGATTTATGGAATATTATTCTCTCTAAGGTGGTATGTGGAATTTGTTTTGCAGAGCCGGACACGATCCTCGTGTTCAAAATCTTCTATGGAGTATTCGGAGGAGGAACCCGCCTTGCAATGCCGAAGACAATCTGCGCGCCGGACTCATCGTCATTGAAGCCTGGTTCAGGGGATACTGAGGGAGTCCTGGATTAAGGGGTATTCGGACTGCCGGACTATATACTTTGGCCGGACTATTGGACTATGAAGATACAAGATTGAAGACTTCGTCCCGTGTCCGGATGGGACTCTCCTTGGCGTGGAAGGCAAGCTTGGCGATTCGGATGTGTAGATCTCCTTCTCTGTAACCGACTTTGTGTAACCCTAGCCACCTCCGGTGTCTATATAAACCGGAGGGTTTAGTCCGTAGGACCAACATCATCAACAACAATCATACCATAGGCTAGCTTCTAGGGTTTAGCCTCTTCGATCTCGTGGTAGATCAACTCTTGTAATACTCATATCATCAAGATCAATCAAGCAGGAAGTAGGGTATTACCTCCATCGAGAGGGCCCGAACCTGGGTAAACATCGTGTCCCGAGCCTCCTGTTACCATTAGCCTTAGACGCACAGTTCGGGACCCCCTACCCGAGATCCGCCGGTTTTGACACCGACAGTCGCCGTCCTCGCGCAGTGTGAACTGCTCCGGCGGGACCTCGACGACGGGAGGGGAGGCGGGCCCGGTGATGGTGGGTACCGGACGGCGGGACGAGCTTGGAGACGGCGCGGCCGCCGGAGGGGGGCGGCGGGGCCGGCGCGGGGCAGAGGACGAGCCGCCCGTCCGCAACTCCCGACGAGCCTGCGCGACGACTCTCCAGTAGTCCTTGCCCTTCCAAAACTTGGCGAAGCCGACGATGTTCCACCGGCCGCCCTCGTGCCGGCGGAGCTCATCCCACGACGCGTCGGGCCCCCACGTCGGGTACCCATCGGCGGTCATGCGGAAGGTGTGCGGCAAACGGCAGCCCGGCGGCACCATCAGCCCGACACGGATGAGCTTGTCGGTCTCCGGCGTGCTCAGGCTCGTCGGCCACGAGCCGCCGCTGCCGTCGCTGTCGTCGGACGCCATGGAGGCCGCCGGGAAAGGGAGCGCGTCGGCGGTGGAGTGCGTCGGTGGGTGGGGTGAGCGGGGTGAGGCGCGCCGAGTGGATTGGGGGAGGCAGACGGGAGAGGAGCGGCGCTTTTAAAGACGGGCGTCGGTGGGTGGGGGAGGCAGACGGGTAGGTAACCGATGCCCCGGCTTAATGCCGGCATTAATGGCGCGTCGGGGGCGGCGGCCGCCTCGGGAACCGCCCTTGACCGACGCCTAGACGGCACGCAACCGTCCGTCCACACGTCGCGTCGTGCTTTTTTGTTTTTCTATTTTTTCTCTAGCGGACGCCACGAAAACGTCGCTCGACAGGTCGCGTCGTCTTTTTTTTTTCTTTGGTCGTCGTCGTACGTACGCGGACGGCCGCGTGTACGGGGAGTCGACGTACAGCCCCGTCGCGCGGGTACAGCCCCGTCGTGCGGGCGGCGGCTTTTTAAGTACTGGGACGATCCTACCCTTTTTAATGAAGGGGTACGGAGCGATCTCAGCCGTTGTTGTATTTAGGGGGTTGTACCGAAGAAGAAGTGTATCCTAAATCCTATTGCAGATTGTAAACCTGATAGTGTACTAAAAGGCTCAATCAGACTGGTTACTGGTGCAATGTCTAGTTGACTTTATTCATTCAGTATTTTGGTAAAACACTACCATAATAAAATTCTTTTGTAGTGCCAATTCACTATACTGAATAAACCAAGGAGAGAATAAAATCTCTGATAGAGCTTGCATGAAATGGCAGCAAAGACTCAACAGTGGTAATAACCACAGAATGGAAGCTGGGAACACTACTCATCATATATGTCTTCTCTGGGAAGAAGAATATGGCACACTCAGCAGCGTTGAGAAATACTCCTACTTCAATTCATTCAGAAAAAAGTGCAACAGATGCCTTATTTGAAACTCTGCAGCAGACTTTCAGACACTTTGCATGGTTGGCCTCAAGACATGTCTTCAGGAGGAGAAAGGGATTTGCTTGACATGTTTTGGTAGTCTAAATCAAGCTGGGAGTTTTATTATCTGTTTTGGCCAAACTTGCCTCCCCTGTAATGTAACTTGCCTCCCCTATTAGGGAATTGTTTTATTATCTGTTTTGGATCATCTCAAAATCATCCAGCAGAGATGGGCACATATATTTGGTGGGCGTAAATGGTGATGCCGTAGGTTCAAGCAGGAGCTGCCGGCGGCCCAAAGGAGGGTTCCGGCGGTTTTCCACAAGATGCCGTAGGTTTCCCTGACACATATATTTGGTGTCAGGGAACCCAGGTTTTGCTTTGGTTTTCCACTTTTTTCACTTTCCTGTTTTTCCAAAAAAATAACTTTTGATTTCTGTTTCTTTTTTATGGGTTATTGTTAGGGACTTGCTACGATCTCACTAATAGCACATGAATTACTCTTGGATACAAGGATTTGGGTAGCTAGATTACATGAACAAGCAAGAGCAGGGGGATTGAGAGGAGAGCCAGAGGTGGGAGAGGAAGCCGCCATGCCGTTTCAGCCGTGATCCAACCGGATGACCCTCCTGTTGCCTTCTCCCATGTACTTGTAGTTGGGTGGTGCATAGACGGGCCCGGCCTATGAGCTCTCCAAGGGGCCAGCCCGAGTACAGGCTAGGGAAGGTCCCTAACAGTTATCCTTTCACATTTCCTTTTTGTTACTTTCCCTTTCTTCTATTTTCCTTTTTTTCCTTTCTATTTTTTATTTATGTTTAGCGTTTATTTAGCCTATTTTCTGATTTTTCTTCATATTTTTATGTTTTCTTTATTATTTAGTTAAAAATACAAGAATTCATTTAGAGCTCCATTAACAAATATTTTAGACATGTGAACATTGTATTTAAAGTAGATGAACATTTGTCCAAGCACGCATGAGATATTTTCTTCAATTACGTGAACATTTCTTGAACACGGCGAACAACTTTAAGAACAGATTGAATTAATTATTAAAGTTATGTGAACATTTTCTTAAATAATAAAAAAATGTTTTCTGAACAGTGGGAATATTTTTTGAAATATGTTAACATTTTCTTTAAGGTATGTGAACATTTTCTTTAAGGTATGTGAACATTTAAAAAAAATATAATGACCATTTTTTAACCAACATAACCTTCTTATTAAATGTACGGGAAAAAAATTTCAATCCATGGAAACATATTATAAATACTCAATGAAGATCTTCAAACTGCATGAGGAATATTATAAATTAGTAAAATAAATTACTCCGTTCTTTATTTTTTTTTATTTTCATATAATTTAACTATTTTTATTATTGTTTCAGCATATTTTTCTTCATTTTATTTTCTAAAAAATTTCCCTTTTTCTTTTATTTATTCTTTGGTTTAAAAATACAATAATTGGTTTAGAGCTACATAAAAAACTAGAGACATTTGATCATTTTATTTAAAGTACATGAACATTTCTGAAACGTGCATGAAGTATTTCTTAAATTATATTAACATTTCCTGAAACATAGTGAACGAATTTTTAAAACAAATTGTTCTTAAATATTGTTCTTAAAGTACATAAAAAAATTGGACAATGAAAAACAAATTAAGTAGGAAAACATTTTTAAAACAGCATGGACTTTTAATAAAAGTACGGGGATTTATTTTAAAAAAAGTGCATGAAAAAATTTCATTGCACAATGTACATTGTTTAAATATCTTAGGAACATTTTTAGTACATAAGAGAAATATTTTCATATAATGAACAAATTTCAAATATACAACAAACATTTTTTAATACACGCTGAACATTTTGAGTCCTTGACAAAAAATTGTGCCCGATAAACATTTTTAATACACAATGGATATTCTTTTTCTCATGAAATTTTTATGCTAGAAGGAGCCTTTTTATTCGATTCTTTTGAACTTCTTTTTATCTAGATGAACATTTTTTTATGTGGCATGGTTGATATACAAAACAAAAATTATGTGCCATCCAAAAAAAATCTTAAGACACGTGATTATTTACTTTTATATAGATGAACATTTAATGTGATTTATTGTCAAAATTATGTCATCGTCATTTACGCTTTGTTTTTTGAATGCCATAAGGTTAGAGAGTTTTTTGTCCTCGCAGATCCGATTATTCGGATATGATGAGTTTATGTTGCTGTGTCTAGTTTTTTTTATTGGTCTGATTCTTTGTCGAGGTGAAAATCTTTAATCGACACCATGGTTGCTTCTAGGTGATCATCCCTGGCCCAAGTTCATTGATCAAGGCTTCCCATCTTTTTGGATGGGCGACTCAAGGTGCTTTCAGAAACCATTATTGGTAATGTTCGTGTGGATAAAAAAGTGACAACATCGTTGCTCCAATCCAATTACAACCTCTTTAACGAAGTCTTTGGAGTATTACTTCGAGCAGAGGTTGATACCGCGAAGAGGGTGTTTTCAAGAGATTTCATTGTAATTCTTAGTCATAGGACTTATTTTATATTGTCTTGGATTTTAGGCCCAAATCAGTGTACGTGTAGTTGTCACGGGTATGAATAAAGTTACAGGCGTTTCTCAAAACAAAAAAAAGGTCACCTACACATGTGATTTTGTTTTTCTAAGGCACACGTACACAGGTAACTCTACTAGCATTCGCTATTTGAACTCTTCAGTTAAATTTTTGAAGATTGTCCGAAAAGAGGGAATGTAGTAGAGCATATTGTTGCTAGTAAAGGCTAAGAGATCTCTACTGTTTGTATGACCCCCCCCTAATTATATTTTTACCAATATTAGACAGATGATGTAGATGTATCTCTGTTTTTTGTATGATCCTACTGAATCTAATTTACTTACCAAATATAGACAGGCGATGGAACAAGTATATATTTTGGAACAAAGGTCATCTTCATGTAAAGACTAGCAGATAATAATATTTGGAATTTATTTAAGAGTAGCAGACATCATTGCACAAACTCTTATCTTGTGTACAAGAATTAAATTATACATCTTGGCACAGGCAGCGACCAGAATCTTCATAGTTGGCATGTTACTACGACAGATAAATCATAAAGTAAGGTACCCAGCTGAATCCAATCCATTTCCAAGGAAGTTACAGAACGCACAATAGCTAGAAATTATGAGTTATCCTCAAAACCCTTGAGAAGTACTCCCTCTGTAAAAAAAATATAAGACATTTTTAGGTCATTAAAGTAGTGATCTAAAGCGTCTTATATTAGTTTACGGAGGAAGTATAAAGAGGGGGGGAAAGGTTCTGGTGAAGGGGGAAATGAAAATTGATGGGAACAAAAATACCCTGGATGTAGGTGTGTCAAAGGGACGTCGTTGACAAATCTCAGTGTCGTTTTGGTGTGATTAATTGTCCCGCAAGATCATCATGTGCCTTCTGATTCTAACAGTTGCATCAGGCTCGAGACACAGTTGTTAGAATCCTACTTGAGGGCTGGTGAAGCCGATGCCGGCATGACGGCTTGTGTCACGGGCGCTAAAATCTGGCCGCGCACCCGGCAGTCGATGAAGAGGCGTGTGCCGGCACGGTAGAAGGAGACCGTGTCGCCTGTGGCGAGGTGGTGGTCGCGGACGAAGGCGCTCCACCCCATGGTCATGATGTAGCTCTGGCTGTTGTTGGAGTAGGAGTAGCGGAAGTTCCAGAGCTTGCCCCCACGGTCCTCAAAATTGAGCAGGAGTCCCTTCTCGTTCGCCGCCACATCCAGTGGGAAGTACTTCTCCGCGAACTGGTTGGGCACCACCAGCCGGTTCAGCTTCCCCACGTCGCTTGCTGTCACCACCTTGTCAAACATGTGCTCCCGCACATCATCACCGCCGCCTGTAATCTGCACAAGTGTTGGTGTAATTTCTGGAAAAATAATGGCCAGTCAGTGCGTCTTATTTGGTGATGTAACTTTATTAACTTGATGGAAGAACTTCCAATTAGACAGACACAGATATACCTGGAACATCCAGCCGCAAATTAGACTCAAGTGACGTTGAAATCCTGATTACAACAACCATTTAATTAGCTTCACTAGAACATGACAGATTGAATCTTGTTAATTGTGGAATCCTAGCCGAAGTAAAGGAGGGCATACTTCCTCGTTTGTAAGGAATATTGATACCTTTGATCAGCTGATCTCTCCAATCTCTTGTCATATTCACCATCTGGTTGTTCCTCCAGAATGTCATCTGGCTGTTGTTTTTGTTTCGTACTTCTGTCAACATTGGAACTATAACCTACCAATTGCATCTTGATTGTAGGATTGCTTGGATGGTTACTAACAACAGTCCTCGAGGCATACTCTAGATCAGAAGCTGTGCCACCAAATTTTGTGGAAATCTCTCTAAGCCCTGGCATATGCTCGATGCTAATAACTGCAGTACCATGTTCATGTTGTACTTTCTGTCGGACTTGACCCATACGGAAAAAAAAAGGTTGGCCCATTGGTGGGATGGCATTGAAAACTAGCTTGAGCTTCAAGAGATTAGGCATTGCATCTTCCTCGAATTTTAGGCAAGCTATACCAGTCGTGAACCTCAACTTGAAGTGCTTGAGAACTGAGAACCCGACTGCTTTATCAAAAATGATCTTTTGAATGGGTGGCGTCTCCACATACAGGGATAAAGCAGTGAGAGCACATAATCCACCAAGAGTATCAATACAAATCATCTTCAGTTCCCTCAGTGGAATCTTCAAAATGCATAGGTTGCCAAGTTTCTCAATCCATGGAGGAATTCGTGAGAATATGCAGCAGCTGTGTGGTGAGAATTCAAGTCTTTGCAGAAGGGGGGGAGGTGCCATGCGATACCATGGAGGGATTACTTTTGAGGCGCCAGGAACCACAGTATTTTCTACCGAGGAACCATGAGCAATTACTACAGTTTTCAAATTGCCATGTCCTCCAATTAAATAAGCCAGAACTTCCATGCTTGTTTCCAGATGGTCGTCAGGTGATGTAGAAGAAAAGGTGAGATGAAGATCCTGCAGGCAGTTCAGCTTACCAAGGCTCCACTGATGGATAACTGAGTCACTCAGGTTGCCAACCAAATCCAGCAGATTTGTGTCAACAGGAAGAATTAGGTGCAACAAGTGTGGGAGTTGTATAATATCCCATGGAACAGCAGTGACTCTTGTTGCATCCATAACATCCAGTGTTTCCAAACATTTCAGGCCCCGCATACTGTTTGGTAGTTTTATACAGACATCACTTGCAATCTTCAAGTATCTCAGCTGAAAAAGTTCTGAAATACCAGTGAGGTCTATGGGGTCATAGTCGCCACAATGACCAGATAGTATAAGGTTCAGAACACGGAGAACCTTGAACTCTCTGATACAAGGCATACACTTGAATAATCCAAAAAATCTAAGTGATCGAACTTGTGACTTTGTGATGTTTTCTGGTGTCTTGGCGTATTTTCCATCACCAAAGATGAGAGATAGTCGACGAACCTTGTGGGTAAGTGCTATATTCTTTCGATTGTAGTCTACTACCACAATGAAATTCTCTTCTGCAGACTTGTGTGCAATAAGATCACGTACCACGTCATGAACCGTACAGGACAACACCTTATTGTTATAGTTGATATATAAAGGTTGGATGAATCTTCTATCAATAAGTTCATCGAAATAGATTCCTGCAATTTTCTCCATCCAGTCCTGACCTTGCTCTTTCCCTTTTCTTGGAGCGATGAAGCCTTCAACCACCCACTGCTTCACCGCATCATCCTTGCAGATTATGGAGCCCTCTGGATGCATATTAAGATACAGCAAGCATGTCTTTAGATAATGAGGAAGATTATTGTAGCTGAGGTTCAGTACTTGTTTTGTTCTTTCTGAAGTAGAATTTGACCACAAATAGGACCTCAACGCATCACGTGTGTATGCCAGCAAATCCATTGATACTTCTGTCTCCTGGTTCGCTAAATGACTAGCTATGTTGATTGTTGCTAGCGGCAGACCACCACATATATCAACAATTTCGTTTGAAACTTGTTTCAATTCTTCGGGACAGTCACTTTCAGAACCAAAAAGTCTGCTAAAGAATAGCTTTCTTGAGTGATCATCATCGAGAGGTTTCATCTCGAAAACATGCTCTGAGTGATCACAGCAACATGTTGATGCAACATCTTCAATCTGTGTGGTTATTATTATTCTGCTACCACGGTTTCCCTTCGGAAAAGCAGATTTAATAATATCCCATACCGATGCATCCCACAAATCATCAATAACAATTAGATACCTGCATGTCAAGAATTCACACATATCAGATATATTGTGTCAGGCTAATAGTAATTGATGTTTGCTGGGTTAATTTAAAGTAAGATAAATATCATAAGGGGTACCTTTTATCTTGCAGATGTTTACGGATATTAATGTCGCTGATGCCAAGTTCATTACAATTGGTGGGTAGTGGTTGCTTCTTCTGATGGAGTTGCGAGAACAAGTCGTGGAGAAGTCTCTTCATATCAGGCTTTTTGGAAACTCGAATGAAAGCTCTGCAATCAAATTGCATCCCAATTCTGTTGTACAACACTTTGGCAAGTGTAGTTTTACCCAGACATCCAGTTCCAAGAACAGATACCACCTTGAGCTGCTGCTGATCTGCCGCATCGTTAGCGGCCAGTGAGTTGATAAACTCATTCATCTGGCCATCGATTACTACGTGATCATCGGTTTCTTCATATGGCATTGGAAGCATACGGCCAGTGGATAAGAATGTACGCCTCCTCAAGTTGCTGCAACAATGGAGCTTATACCTATTGTGCCGTTCAATAGCCTCCTGGACATAGATCCTGAACTCCGATATTGTTTCTGCAATCTTGGGCTTACTGGGAAGACGAGGGACATTAACATGAATGATTTTACTGGTCATGATACCATGTTCTGACACTTGCGCTGTGAATGCAACCTGTTTGTACCACTTAAGCATCTTCTTTATCATCATCTTCTTCCTCCTCCCCTTCTTCTTCTTTTTGAAGAAACGATCAGGTGGCACAAATAATAAGCTGTCAATGTAATCCTCCATATCATAAGACAGGTCACGTGCCTCATTCATCCAGCACATGGCCATTGGGGGAGGGTCCTCCACCTCTGATAGTTCATCAAGGTAGGAGCTTATCACTTCAACATCATCTTTGAGAAGGTGCATCCCCTCCTTGGTCCTCTTGGGCAACCTCCTGTAGTATTCCTGAGCAGGAGCTAGCAATTTGTCGAGCTTCTCACCAAGGGGTCTCATGGAGCCCAACGAAGAACTCACCGAGCCATCTAATTAATCAAAGAGCACATAGGACAGGCAAGACAGAGGTATGGATCATTAATTAATGGATGGATTAGTTACGATGCACATGCATGGGTCGATGCTGTACTGCCATATATACAGACAGAAATCAAAGCAAGGCTAGATAGGGAGATGGATCAAACAAGACTCACCAAACAGTGTCGAGATATCAGATGATGTGAATAAGCAAGCTTCCTCAAGGACTGGCAGTTGAGCACCAGATTGCTCGACTTCATTTTTGGCACATGATTCAATAACAGGATCAGAAACTGAAATAGGAAAAGCATACAGCATTAGTTGGTAATTAAGTAAGAGTACTGAGCGGAAGAATTAAGGACAGAGGCTTTTCGCACGCCCTCACCTGTGGCTGTGGTTGGATCGTCGAGCAAGACATTCTTGCAATCCTCCTCAAGAATCCCGTCATCATTGTTCCTCCTCTTCTTCCCCACAATCCTGACGGGATCCAGCACCTGCCCCGTCTCCCTCCTCTTCCTCGCCGGCTCCTCCTTATCCTTCTCAGTGAGGTCCATCAATCAGAACTAAGTTTCTGGCGCCCCAACACGATGTGAGGGCATGTCGAGCGCCTAAAGGAGACCGAATTTTCTGAGCTCACCCATGCAGGCACACCTATCTCTCAGATCATCCATTTCACAGCGGTCACCTCAGGATCAGTGCTGCCTCTAGAATGATTGCACTGACTTGTGCTGAAAGCGTGTTCTGCCTTTAGTCTAACTAATGCGCTGCTCTTTCTTCTATAATTGTATTTTGAGGTAGTGCATATCCACATCAGAACTGGAGAATTTTGACGGGTCCCATTTAGGCTAAGTGCACTCACAAAGTGGTGTTGATGCACGAATTCACTAAGTTGGAACCTGCTTTCCTTCTTTTATATGATATATATTCGCATTGTTTTGCAATAAGAGAGCTTTTCTAGTCATCGTGAGATTCACTAATTCTCTTCTTTCTCCACAAAAAAAAGAAAGATAGAACCAAGTGGGGCCTGCCACCACGCACTGTCAGATTCTTCTGTGCTTTTTTTCAGTGCTCAGGGAATTTGCACATGTGCTTTCTGGCAAAAAACAAGAAAGATAGAACCAAGTGAGGCCCACCACCATGCATTGTCGGAATCGCCTACGCAGACGGGCACCGATAAAATAGCATTTGCATGTTGGTAGCTTAGCATCATATGTAATGTAAGTAAATAGCTCTCCAGCAGATTGAAGGAGTGGATGGGATGACTGACCATGGATGTTACGATATTCTCTAGGCAGGCACTTGTAGCTACCTACCTTCATATTGCCATGGCTGCTCCTGTGTCCTCCTGGTCTCTTTTCTCTATCCAAAAAATTCCATGATCTGAGCTTCCAACCAGTGATGGAGGCTGCAACGGCCACTGCTTTTGTGGGTAGGATCGCGCCGAAGCTCTTGGAGTTCTTAGCTGCAAATCACAAGCTTAGGCAGAACCTGGAGCATGACATCACCTACATCCAAAGAGAGTTTGCGTTGATTTCTGCCGCCATCCAGCAAGACGATGAGTGCCGCTGGAGGAGCGGCGCCGTCGGCGACCATGTGCAGAGGGCTTGGATCCAAATCATACGTGACTTGGCGCATGCCATCGAAGACTGCATCGACCGCTTCATGCACCGGGTGACCATCTCTGGGACGTCGACGTGGATCCGTCAGGCAGTCCACAAGGTGCAGACGATGACAGTCCGTAAGGAGTTTGCCAAGGCGATTCATGAGCTCAAGAAGATTTCACAGGAGTCATCCAAGTTGAGAGAAGCTTATTACAGCGCCAGCATCGGTGCTGGCACCTCCTCTTGCTCAGCGTTGCCGCTATCTGTGGCGTGTGAGATGACAACAGAGATGGCGATAGATGACACCCTCTCAGCTGACAGACCTGTGGGCATGGACGCGCCTCGGGATGAGCTTCTCGAGCTGATCCAGCAGCAGCAACAGCAGCTCAAGGTGATTTCCATTGTTGGTTTCGATGGTATAGGCAAGACTCTCCTTGCCAGGTGTGTGTACAACACAATTGAGAACCAATACGAAGCTCGGGCTTGGGTCTCTGCAGCGGAGCAAGGGGCCCCAACAAATGTTCTCAAGGAGATACTCCACCAGCTTGACATCCCCACAAATGGCGGAGGCAACCTCAGCAAGCTCTGCTCAATTCTCAGATTGTACCTTGGGAACAAGAGGTAATTAATATAAGCTACCTGTTCCTAAACCATATTGGTATTATTTGTCAACTCCATACCTGTTTGATAATTCAATCTCGATCTACAGCAGCCTGCATCTTTCATAGTTCGCACAATCCAGCAATTCTTCTAGATAGATTCACTATTGTCATCTTTGTGGGTACACAAAATGAAATTTACTCTGTTTTAATTTCCACTTGGTATCTCTCCATGTCTGATCATGCACTTCTCCTGGTAGGTTCTTCATTGTAATCGATGACATGCGGACAGAATTTTGGCATGACATAAAAAATGCGTTTGTGGGGTTGAGCGGCAGAGTTCTGGTGACAACAGCCATCCATTCAGTAGCAAATACCTGCAGCAGCTCAGCAGCTCATGATCATGTGTACGCAATGAAAACTCTTGCCGATGAACACTCAAGACTGCTATTCTTCAAGGAAGCTTTCCAAGATGACAATCCACCAGTTGATAAAGAGGATCAGCTTGGCTCGGAGGCACTGAAGAAGTGTGATGGTTTACCCCTTGCCCTTGTTACCACAGCCCGGTACTTGCAAAGCACAGGTAATCCGACACATGGAAACTGGGCAACATTATGCCACAACCTGGGAGCACATCTGGAAACAAAAGAGATGTTAGCAAGAATGAAGCGTGTGCTTGTCCATAGCTACACTAGCCTTGTTAAACATGATGTCAAGACGTGCTTGCTATATCTTGGTATCTACCCTAGTGGCCGTACAGTTCGGAGAGGAAGCTTGATAAGGAAATGGTGCGCTGAAGGGTTTATCCAAGGAGATTATATGTGTAATGCTCTGGATGCTGCTATCGGCAATTTCAAAGAGCTTGTCAACCGGAGCATCATTCAGCGTACAGATGCCAGCAGCAAAAACAACGAAGATCGGGTGAAGACATACCATACTCACGGCATGATGCTTGAGTTCATCCTGCACATGTCCAAGTGTGACAACTTCATTACCTTGTTATATGATCAAATGGCTCCCCCACCCCCGCCCAGCAAAATCCGTTGGCTCTCCCTCCATGACACAAGTGCCAAAGTAGCCAATGATCTATCTCTGGTCCGGTCTCTGACCGTCTTTGGCAAGGCGCATGAATCAGTCTTGGATTTTTGCAAATATGAACTGCTTCGGGTTTTGGATCTAGAAGAATGCAGTAACCACTTGGAGGACAAGCACCTTAGGGAGATATGCAGCAACCTGTTGCTGCTCAGGTACCTAAGCCTTGGGGCAGCTGTTAAGGTTACAGCGCTCCCCAAAGAGAGC
Source organism: Triticum aestivum (assembly GCF_018294505.1). Taxonomy (NCBI): domain Eukaryota; kingdom Viridiplantae; phylum Streptophyta; class Magnoliopsida; order Poales; family Poaceae; genus Triticum; species Triticum aestivum. Next base: position 9,644,664 of record NC_057814.1, read on the forward strand.
AAGAAACTTCAACTTTTGGAGACGCTGGATGCAAGAAGAACCAAGATAGAGATTCTTCCCACACAAGTCATGGAGCTTCCATGCTTGATTCATCTATTTGGAAAGTTCAAGCTCCAAGAAGGTGTAGGAAGCCGGAAAATGCATAAGCTACAAACCTGGTTCTCAGAGAATAGCAAATTGGAAACGGTAGCAGGATTTGTTGTGGACAACAACAAGAGCCAAGGATTTGCACAGCTCATGGAGCATATGAAGCACTTGACGAAGGTGAAAATATGGTGCGAGAAGTCCACTAATAATAGCACGGATCCCACTGCCAGTGGCAGCAACAGCAGCACCAACAACTACACTCATGTCTCAAATGCCATCAAGGGGTTCATCAAGAGAAGCACCGACGTGAAAAAGGCTCATTCACTCTCAATACATTTCAATGATAAATGGTTCCAAGACTTGCTCGTGAACTTGTCCCTAGAAAAAGAAGAAGCTTCCTCCTGCTATCTTAGCTCATTCAAGTTACAAGGGGGCAACATATGCAGCCTGCCTCCATTTGTTACCATGCTAGGTGGTCTCACTAAGCTGTGCCTTTCATCCCCTCGTCATCAGCTGAGCGGGGATATTCTTGCTGCCCTGAGCAGAGTGCGCTGCTTGGCGTACCTGAAGCTGATTGCATCTCAACTGGACAAACTCGTCATCATAAAAGGTGCACTTGGAAGCCTGCGACGACTATGCATCGTGGTTGAAGTCATGACTGAACTGGAAGTCCAAGAGGGAGCTCTGCCACTCCTCGAGTCGCTCCAGCTGCTATGTAAGGATCTAAATGGCGTTTGCTGCACGACAATCCAGTCCCTGCGGCGTATTAAGGAGGTCACCCTCCATGATGGAGTGAACTATGAAACAAAACAAAAGTGGAAGGAAGCGGCAAAAAAACACCCCAGACGCCCCAAGCTCTTGTTTGTTAAGACAGCAGAAGATGTTGATATGGAATGTGAACCTGCAGACAATTCTGAGAGCCCTGTGGTGCCAACTACTGCTACAACGTTATCAGTGATAACACCCCACCATGCCATTTCTACTGGACAGTCTGGTAATCAAGTGTCATGCATCTTATTTTGCTTAAGTGTTGGTACTTTGGTTAATTGGTGTTGAGTTATATATACTGCCTCTTCACGCATCTATGTGACGTCTTTTATGGTGCAGCACAAGTTGATTGTGATGATCTGCAACAGGGTGATGATGAGAAAGAAGATACAGACAAAACTGATATCCTAGAGGATTTTGCTAGCAAGACTTGTCTGGACCCTCCAGTGGACAAGGAAAGGTTTGAACAGGGGATGGAAGGAATGGTAGGTTTACAGGATCAGCAGATGCAAGATGTCACTTGGTCTACTGATCAGGCTGATCAAAATGTTGTACTTTTGGCGGTGGGTGAGAACAGAAGAAAGAGGGCAAGATTGGACATTGGTGAAGACAATTCAATGGACAAGGTTGTTGATAGAGTGAAGCGCAAGAACCCGGAGGATGTCCAAGGTAATTTACAAGTTCCAAGTTTCCATCTGTGTTAAATTCTTCCAATATTTCTCTTAGTGAGAATAACTAGTAAAACCGGGGTGATGTTTGCAAGTAATATTCTTCAGGTAAATAAATTTATTTAAGTGATAGAGATTTATAAGCTGCTAGATGTAGTGTATGCCCTGTTTTGATTCTTTGTATGCCCTGTTTCTAAATATCTAGCAAGGAGAAGTCCAACAGTGTGTCTCTGAGTTTTGATTCTTTGTATGCCCTGTTCCTAAATATCTGTGAAGTTAGTGCACACTGAATATTCAGGCTATTCCTGCTTCCTTTAACTGTCTGTGCAGTTGGGTTCAGAAGTTCATTGAAAATATTAGAAATTTGATGGCTGTTGGAGATGTTGCTTTAGTTTGGACCATATGGAAATCTACAAATGCCCTGTTTACTTTAGAATATCCTGCTATCTGTTTTTTTGTTGTCACAATGGTTATAGTCATTGACTGGCTTGCAGAATCGAGGCCAACAAAACAAACAGTGCCTGGGCTCGCAGTTGCTGTCTCCAATGGAAAGTGAGGTTTTCCATCAAAGAAGTGGATGTGAGTCATTGGTGCCTCGGTTGGCAGATCCCAGATTATGGTGTTGTTTTGCCTGCAGTACCCGTGTTTGCAAGCTTGGGTCAGTCTTGCTCGAGAGTCGGGAAAGTACTTAGGTTTGCTTTGAGTATCAGGTTGGCATTTGATGTTTCAAGGAGCCGTCGCTTCTGTTGCTTCGGCAATTGGTCTGTCTAGTGATCTCCTGGCATGTTTACATACTAATGGTGAATCCCCATGTGTTGCTGCTTGCTACATGGGCGTGCCAGACTGCTATGGCTTATGGACTCATCTCCTGAAGATGATCAAGTGCTTTCAACAAATTTTCTCTTATCAATTTGTAGTTGTGCTGTATCATGAGTAAACTTTCAGGCATGTCAATTTGGTGGCTTTCTGCTGTACCAAAGTTGACCATGTATGCTGTTGGATGTATATGTGGTCCCGGTTAACTTTGACATATGTTCCACAAAACATAATCATCCTTCATTCAGTTAATTATAAGACCATCTTATTATTATGTTGTTGACAATAATATTTGTTCTTGCATTTTGTGGACAGCTTTTCTTGTTGCTTTGCTTTTAGTAACTTGAATCCTCATGCTAGTATACGATAATTAGCATGGAAACTAAGGCCGAAAAAAGAAAGGGTCCGAGTGAAAACAGCTTGGTTCTAGTTTTGTGCTGACCTGTCGAAACCTACGTGCTGGTCAACAGCAATGGGCGAAGTTTCTGACAGGAAGTCGGCTGCAACTGCCGGACAGGAGTTACCCCAAGCAGCATCAGAGACATCGATGCTCCTGCCGGACACCGGGTTCTCCCACGTCGCTGGCATGCCCCTCCTTGTGCGCCATCCAGCATTGTCATGAGACTAATCCTTGCTCGGAGCTGTTTGAAGTACTCTGAGGACACAAATTTGAAGTAGTAGCTACCATCAAACAAGCTGCTAGGTATGGAAATGAGAAGCTCAGACGATGATAAGCAAAAACTATTTCGAGCCAGCACACAAATTGGTAATCATAATGAAATTGAACCGTACTTGCAACGCGCTATTTGCTCGGCAGTGTCCAGACTTGACATTGAGCACCCGATGCTCGAGAGTCGCGACAATCCGAGCCTGGTATGCAAGCCAGTGGGGCGGTCCAGTTTGGTCCCCTGTCTGAATCTCTGCCCTGCTCAAAATTGCAGTGCAGGGATATTAGTTCCTGAACCAACCTAGTGAGTACAACAGAAATACAGTAGCAGATTCGTACAAACGAGTAATAAATACCAAAATCATCAGCGTGGAAGACTGCAGTGGAGGCCGCCGTGGTCCGGGCGAGAGGTGGACGGAGCTGGCTGAGGGTATGAACTCGATCCCGACGGGGGAGACATTTCCGGAGAAAGGCTGGGATCCCCCCGACCCCGAGAAGGCTGCCGCCGGCGGTACATCGAGCACGGCCCTGCGGAGGCGTCGGCGGCCGTACTTGCGCCCATCGCGTGTGCGAAATGCGTCGTGGTCAGCCGGGTAGCGCCGCCGGCAGAGGAGGAGGCCGATGCGGCTTACCTCGCCGGTTCGGCGAGGGCGAGGGTTGAGCCGAGGGTCTTATCGCTCTCCTCGATGGGCCGCAGAGCAGCGAGCTGGGATCCGCCGGCGACTTGCTGCGGTGGTGGATGGCGCCGCCGATAGTTAGCCACGTCCAATCTGGTCTGGCGAGTGAGGGAGGTAACAGACGGGGAAGGGCATGACAGGTGGGCCCATGTCGATTTGCCTGGTTGAGGTGGCGCCACCTAGGCACAAAACCAGGGTCAAAACTGGGGAGAGGGTTGTATTGGGAGTTGAGGGGTATCTAAGCTTCGGTTTCAAGAACAATGGACTATATACTTCTCGAAGAAATATCATATATATGGGGTTCGAAAGGCGGTGTCATTCAAGCCGACCTCCTTCCTTAGTGACCGCCGCATCGTCAACTCACGGCTAGTGTATTTTCTGACGCCATCGCCAAGCGCGCACGAGGCCTTGTTGTCGTCCAAATCGTCCTTCTTGGTCTTGGAAGGCAAAGACAGAGCGGGAGCGCGACGGCGAGTCAGTATTACTCTTCCCCATGACCATCCAAGGGCTCTAGCGCCAATCGTGCACCGGGGGGTTTCTTCCAACGAACACATACAAGAGAGAGTTAGCTCGAGGAAGAAGACACGAGTGTTCTGCTCTGTTCAAACTTTTGCAGCTTTTTCTGCTTCTTCTCATTGGTAATTTGTAACTAACAAACACTAACAAAAACAACCGAGAGGTCAGTGATCATAGGTCTCGTGTGAATCATGCCATCCTACGACTCGAGGATCACCCCCATAGCTCACAACGGTGCTAGACTCAAGCGCACCAACAAACCCGACGCGCCCGCTACGATATTTCGTTTGAGAAAACGAAAGGGAAATAAATGTGTCAGGGCATGGGATTTATGTCAACATTAGTGTACATGATCTTTAAGCTAGACTACTCTCCACGGACGTGGTACCAATTATTGTTCCAGATTAGAGGGGAGGCGGCAAACTACTAATTGTTGGGTAGGCATGAAAGGCCAGCGCGTGCTAGCAAGAAACTGCGGCAGTGCACGGGAGAAGACGACACGATGAGGCGATAACAACTTAGCATTCAAAGGACCGGTTACTCCCAACAATGCCTTACACCATGCCCCAAAAAAGACAAGATGAGGCATCACGTCCCCTTCAGTTAATGTAAGATACCCAGTACTATATGGACTCCATTAACAAGAGAATCGTTGGTTACAACTCCATTACAAGGGAAAGCTCAGAGGAATTGTGGAGATCAAGGAGGAAGATGGTCAATATAGAGAGACGAGGAACAGAAGAACAGCTAACACACGCTAACCAAGCCTAGGATGAAACCCTTTCCATCAGGGGTTTCCTATTCGGCGTGCAGGCCGCCTGCAACGAGCGACCTGGCGCGCACCCCCTTGTGCCCTGGGCATTCGTATGGGACGGCCCATTTGCTGGGTTTTTTCTTTCGGTTTTTCTCTCTTTTCCTTTTTCCTTTTTTCTTTTCTGCTGTCTTGTTTCTTTTCTCTTTTCTCTACCTTACTTTTTCACTTTTTTGCGAATTTTCATATTTCAAATTCCAAACAATTTTTTGTTCCTCAAATTCAAAAAATGTACATCGATGTAAAAAAATCAGCAGTTCAAAAAATGTTAATTGTATTCATTTTTAGTCCATTGGATTTTTAAAATGTACATCCGAATTAAAAAAATCATCATATTCAAAACTTGTTCATCGTTTTTAAAAAAATTCATCAAACTCAAAATTTGTTCATCATTTTTTCCTTTTTGACATGCACTTAGGTTGTACTATAAGATATTGCCAAAAGTACATCATGCAAATGATTGGCAGAATAACCTATTGGCAGTTCAACCAAAAGAACTGAGCATGCATCCCTAATTGCCAAAATTACATAATGTTCGTGATTGCCAAAAGTATGTACTGCGACAGCAGAGATTGCTATATTGTGGTATGTTATCATACCCTACTTTTTACGGTCTTAGCTGGTGTTAGCAAGCCATCTTTCACCACCGTTGATGCACGTTTGATAAAGTTCAGTCACCAAATCGTAAATGACAAATGTATAATAAGTAGTGCTAACTACAGTGCTACCCAGTACGTACCTAAACTACCATTTGGTTAACTTGAATGGCTCGATATAGCTTGTAATGGCTTGCGTGATCGTCTTAACATCGAAGAAGCCACTTGTTTAGCAATGGTCTTGCTATCAAATTTCACTCTGAGCTCTTCCATAGTTTTTGTTTTTTTAGCTTGCACTTCATCGACAAGCTTCCTCGGGCGTCCACGTCCTCTCCGCTTTTTTGGGGAGCTCGGGGTGTCGGGATCCTTTGGGGAGCTCGACGTGTCTGACATCTTGCATTCAACAGTACCGATAATTTCTTGGACATCGTCTTCTGAACCCATAGGTTGCGATGCAACGTGGGCTTCATACGTCTCTGCCTGTAAAGCAGACATGAGTGCATTCGGTAGCGTCATGACACATATGAATAAAATAAAATATTCGTGCTTTTTCGCTAACCGTTATGGGGTACTTGTATGTTTCCATGCGAAGACTGTTGCAATCTGAACGCAGTAAGCTTGAAACTATTTTCCAGCTAAATATATCTATCTGTGACTACATTTGATAAGCGACACATATGTCAGCACATCGTTCAGTCATAAGATATTCTACAAGAAAATATAGTGTTTGGCTCACCTGCTCCACTTTATCGGTAAATACTTCACCGTTCCATGTCAACATCTACTTCAGTGTGAAACACGCACATGAATGTCTGCAGTGTTTAGTTTAGGTTTTAGTAAACTTGGACGTGTCGGTAAGGAATAATTTAGGAGGTCGTACGTATTGCGGCATGTCGTCATAGCGTACTACTTCCCAGTCGGTAAATTTGATGGGCTTAGCTGGTGTTACCAAGCCATCCTTCACCGCTTCGTCCATGCAGGCCTGAATCGCCTCCACCTAGCATAATACGAGTATTATGAAGGGTTGCGGTGATTTGGGAGTTCATGTGCCATGCGACAGTAAAGAGGCAGCAAGATAGAGCTTACAAGAGCAGTTTCCTTGGACTCGTCAAATTGATTTTTCAAGGAGTTTAGGATTTCAATCTCTTCTTTGTCGAAATTGAACACCATTGCCATCCAGTGGTTATCATTCACATTCAATGGGATGTCGACCTGCCGTAAAGTCAAAGAGGACTCATTCCACGGAATAATGCATATAAGGTAACAATTATGGTTCGGGGGACCCCTGAAATATTTCATCTACACTATCTATTACGATATATGAAAGTGAGGAAAACGGTTACCTTCCGGCGTCCTACAAATTTATTTGCAATACGCTGAACCCACGAGCTTCCATGGCCCTTTGGAATAACCCCTTTTGTTTGTAAAAGCTTTCTGGTTTCATTGCGGGATATGACTGAGGTAGTATCAGTCCCAACTCCGCTGATGTGAGCATACGGCATAATAACCTGCCAAATTTGTAATCATATAATGATGTGCCAACAGTTCAAATAGTTGATGTACAATGGAGTACAAGGGGCTTACATCACCACAGATGTATTTTTTATCGTAAATTGGCTTCAGTTGTTCCGCTCTTAGGGGAATGTCTCCGATTTGAACGACTTCCATAGGGCCGTGTGTTCCCCGGATGAAAATGGCTGCCTCTTTGTCCTCAGCGGTGAGCACGTAATCATTATCAAACAGAGGCTTCATCGATGTGATTCGAGGATCGTCCTTGTTTGGCAGGACGTGTCTGGCACTTGGTGTTGGAGTCGAAGTACGTGGCGTGGATGCGTCGAACTTAGGAGTCGCCATGAAGGGATCATTGCACACATTGACTTGTTCCTACAACAACAAAAAAGGTCAATTATAACTAGTTTGGTAATACTACTTATGTGGTGGGCCATAATTATTACCTCGACGCCTGCTTTCTGTGACTCGGATTGTCGGCTGACTTTACTTTTGTTTTTTAATTCCTGTAACAATTATAACAATAATGAATATGGAGGAACATATTCGTAACAATAAAAAATGCACAACATGACATACCTTCAGTTCCCTCCTTAAGTCCTTAATTTCGTCCTCGAGCAGCGAGAGCCTAGGATTACTGCCAGATTTACTCTTAATGTCGATTAACCTTCGCTCAGGGTGAGGAATTTCGCGTCAAATCTATGCTGAAATTCCATTAACTGTCTGCCTATCTTCTTTTCTTGCTCAACACAACGTGCATTCAGGGCTGCAACTATCATTTCCACCGGTGCAAACGAAATAACACCCCGTTCACAAGAAATCAAAATGAATGAGTTTCGATGCGACCTTTTACTGTTCTTGGAAAATGAAAATTGTCTTTGTTGGGCTTACTTGGTGGCTACTCATATTTTGACCTTGTGATTGTGCTCGAGATGAATCACCTTCATGCACACGTACAAATTTTTGGCTTCCTGGATCCTTTCTATTGTTGGCCTCTGGTTGTCCAGCACAAATTTCCATCACAACCTTTGAATCAAGTACAATGAATCAGTAGTAGCAAATAAATAACGAGATATATACATGGGTCAAATCTAGAAACACACCAGTCCTTTATGAAGACCTCCTGAGGTGTAAGCTTCTGCTCTTATTACGCACGTGCATTCGTCCCATCGTGCGACCAATGGTGGGGGTATAGGAGTATACATCAATTTGCCGGAAAGCAGGTGCTCCCAGTACCAAATCTTCACAATAAATTACTTCGTCAATATAGAGAAATATAGAAAAGAAAAACAATTGTACAATGTTAACTAGTGATGTTGCACTAACCTGAAGCAGAGGTAGATTTCCTTGTAGAGATACTTGATCAAGAGAGTTAAATTTGTGTATGGACATGAACAAGTGTTTCATTGTGAAACATCCCCAGTTCAATCTCGGAAGGCTTTTAATATCCGCAACACGTTTAAGGTATTTCGCATCGACATAAGATTGTGTTGTTGGTGCTAAAACTGTGCCAATAGTGAATAGAACGAACCGCGCCAGGAAATCATTGTCCGGTGTTTTGGAACTTAAGATCTCTCTCTCAAGGTTAGCCAGATCAATGCTCCCATTTTTTTGAAATGTGTTAAACAAATTTGGCTCCGGTGCGCTTTCCAACTTTTTATCGATATCCTCCCCTTCTATCGCAAGGCCAAATATATGGTGCACGTCTTCTGCGGTGATAGGAATGGGTGTTTTACCTATGGTAATGGACGATGTCTCACTATCGAAGCTCTTTGCTAGTCTTATCAACATAATGCGCCGGAGTTTAAATTCACGAATCATGTTTAGACACCCAAGACCGGTATCGCTTATGATTTCTCTATGTGTTTTGATGACAACAATTTCATGACTTTGGCGAGCCTTGACGGTGAGCACACTAACTTCATATGGCCGTGTTTCCTCAAGATTTCCTGCAAAAGTGGCAATAGATTTTATCGAGTATGAAAGAAGGGTCTGCAAGTACAGTTTTCAAACGAAATGTCAACTACGTACCTCATCGGTCATTTCGGAGACGTGTTTTTCTCCATTAGCAGGACTTTTAACAGTAGTTTCCATTTTACTGGCACCTATGGAACAGAAGCAAAACCGGTTCAATTTATTTGACCTTCACGTTGAGAAATGTGTAACAAAAATAAAATCTTATACGCATGCACGGATGAGTTTACTAAATAATATGAACTACATGTAACTTTAAGCACACTACAGATTTTGGTCATGCATAACATTGGGACAGTTCAACTAGGGTTTTGGGATTGCATAAACATACGACGTGTTATTTCATGAAAGAGATAACCCTTGTTGTGGTATTACCTCTTCGGATGTTCGTGTAGTGTGCCAAGATTGATTACAAGATAGTTATTAATGAGAGCTATGATCAGGTAATCTTGACGACTGGAATAACTTGTGGGAAACCTATTAGTGCTTTACTAGTAGACGTGCGTGTCTGAGAAAGATTAAAAAGAGCTATGATCACATAACCTTCTGTCGTCGGCGGTGGCGGCCCAATGCTCCACGCGGATAGTGCGTCCCACACTAGATGTCGATGTGTGGCGCTCGATGGCAGCAACAGGAGCAGCGGCGCGTTGACGCGCGTAGTAGGCGGCGACAACACCACTCCCGTCCGACCCCTCAGGCGACGTTGGCGGTGGGCGGCGGGCGGCGGCTACAATCTGATCTTGCAGCCGTCGTGGGAGGTGGTAGGGGACCTGGATGCTGCGGGTGGTTACGAGGGAGGAGCTGTAATCGTGGGATTTCGGGAGATCTGGGCGGCATGAGTTATGGGAGGTTGAAACATTAGCATGTAATTGGCCAAAACAAATGTAATGTTCCGAAGAAAAAACAAATGTGCCGTCGAGAAAGGAATGCATTTTTAAGTGGTAAAATATGTTGTTTGTTCTGAAAATGCCCGGAAATTGGCCGTACGTGACTAAACTTGCAACTTCGCTGAAAATGGTTGAAATTTGAAAGTACCCCAATAATTACCATGGCTTGCAACCCTGCAAAGTTGGGTTGATTTCAGGTAGGTCAACAAACCAGCATGTGATTTTGGAGGTGCCAGTCAAGGCCGCAAGGGCGTGTTTGGGGGCACCCCCATGTTTAGTAGATCATCTACAATACAAAATGATGTGTACTAATTCCCATGGAATCCCATGACCAAAACAAGCTACCATGCGAAATGCTTCTAAGTTTAGACTAAGATTTACACATGAAAAAACTTCCAAACTTAGATGAAAATGGTTCAAACTTGGCATATGTATCCCTAACATGGCCATGGATTGTAACGATACAAACTTGGCGGTCATTTAATATAGGTCAATAAACCAACATGTGCTTTCGGAGGGTACAAGGATAACCCGGAAGGGCCCGTATCGGGCCACCTCCTTCAATACACCATGTACATAGGATTCCAAGTTATTTTGATGCCATCCCATGAACCAAATCAAGCATGCATGCACAGTGCGTTCAAGGTTACACATGAATTTCATGATTTTTTCACCTCCCAGACGGTCTACCCGTAGACAACCATCAAAAGTGGTAGCACATGATGCCTTCAAGCTTTATTGCCTAAGGTTAGACCTAATTGACACCATACCAAGTGCGAACATTGGTTCAAACTGGATTTCATCCATGGAGTCGATGCAGTACACGCACTGCCTCCGTCGAGAACCTTCGTGCTACACTGTCGAATGTACAAACCAAGTTGATCATGCTTCATGTGGAATGAACCCAAGTTATGACATGCAATGGAAAATATTACATTACAGGCTTCCAGGACAACATCAAAATGAGTTTCAACAAAATTTGCAAGTTTTGGCAATTGCGGCCACTTTTCGAGCATTTATGACCGAAAAATGGAAGAAAATGGAAAATCTAGTAGAAACTTACAACCATTGTGCATGCATGCTTCATTTGGTCATGGGAGGCCATGAAATATATTTGACAAAATATAAAGATGGTCTGAACATGGAGGTTCCCCGACACAAGCCCTTTCGATCGAGCCTGGCGCCCTTTGAGAGCAGATGCTATAGTACTATCCTGACCTGTATGAAATCGACCCAACTTTTTGGCGTGACTATTGAAGGCCATGTTTGAACCATTTTTTGTAAAGTTTGCAATATGATTCACGTGTGGCCAGTTTTCGAGTATTTTCGGCCGAAAAAATTACCGTACATGCAAAATTTTGTGTAAACTGAATAGCATTTTTGCATGCTTGCTTGATTTTGTCATGAGATGTACTTTAAAAGCTTGGGAGAATTTCACAAATTTCATGTTGTACTTGCTTCACAAAGTGGACAGTGAAGTTCGAAGGTTCTAGACGGGAGAAGTTGATGTGCCCGAGCTTTCATACGACATGGAATCCGGTGTAGGCCAATGATCCAACTAGGCTTGGTGTGTCAACTAGGTCCACCATAAGACAAACAAAGTGTAATGCATCATGTGCCCCCTCCTTTCGATGTGTGGCTAGGGGGGTAGACCATGCAGGCGATGTTTCTTTTTCGCTTCAAAATTGCAGAAGGATTATAAATGTTGGACAAATTAAAAACCATTGTGAATGCATTATTGATTTTCTCATGGGAGATCATGAAATAAAGTTGGCATCATTTGTAGATATTGTAAACACGGAGTTGCTCCAATACGCGCCCTTCCTTTGGGCTAACATGGCATCCTCTGAGAAGATACATGCTGGTTTGTTGACCTTTCTTGAATCAACACAAAAATTTTGGGGTAACAACTCATGGTCATGTTAGTCCTCCATGCCAAGTTTGAAGTATTCTTAGTAAAGTTTGCAACTAATGTCACGTGGGGCCAGTTTTTGGGCATTTTTGATATAAATAAATCCCAATACGTGGAGAAGTTGTCGAAACTGAGAACCATATTTGCATGTTTGTGGAATCATTTGTATGTGGTGTTAACATGGAGGTGCTCCCGGGCTCGCCCTTTCGGGCTAGCCTGGCACCCTCCGAAAATGCCTGATGGTTTGTTCACATATCTTAAGTCAACCGAACTTTTTTGCGGTGAAAATTCATGGCCATTGTACGCCTCAATGCCTAGTTTGAACCATTTTCGATAATGATTGCAAGTGTTGTCACGTGCGGCCACATTCGGGCATTTTCGTCCGAAAATGAAAAACTTCGCTAAACTAAAAATTATTTTGCATGCTTGCTTGCATTGGTCATGGCATGTATAGTTGTGAAACTTATTTGGAAAATGGACAAGGCCAATTTTGGAATTATATATCGTTCAAACTTGTTTCGAACCAAAAACCTAGTTCACCCTTATGAAATGTATTTTTTAGCACAACATAATGTTCTTTTTTTATCTTGATGATATATATTAAAAGATCCCATAACTCACGCACGCCACCTCTCCCGAAATCCTGTGATTGCACCGCCTTCCTCCTAACCACCCATGGCATCGGGGCCGCCTACCACCGGCACGACCGCTCCAATATAAGATCGGAGACGCCGGGCGTACGCGCTTTTCGAAATCTCCGGACGCCGCCGCCGCCGCCATGGTCAGCTTAGGGGTCGGAAGTGGTGCTCTTTTCGCCCCCTCCTCCTCACGTCCCTCTCTCGAGCGAAAATGGTTAAGGAGATCAGTGCGGTACGTATTTGCACTATAGAATCTGTCAGATCTGAATTCAACTGCTAGCACTAATCTTTAAGACTGTACGTACTAGTAATGAGATTGATCTCGATTCGCAGTGTGGCATTTGTTTGGACACCAAGGGTTTGTGCCCCGGTGAGCATCGTATGAGGGAGTTTTGTACCGTCACCCTGCGCGCGGGATTGGCAAACAAGACAGTAAGATCCAGTCTGACATGACCCGTAGCAAATATCATGAGAAATTTAGTACTCCGTCCGATCCAAAATTAATGTGTTAGATTCATGTAGATATGCATGTATCTAGTCATGTTTTCTACATAGATACATCCGTATGTACAAAAATTTGTCCACAAATTTTTGGACGGAGGCACTAATATTGAACGAATATTGTACTCGGACCCTTTGTACTCAGTCAGTTGTTCGTAATGTTTACTGCAAAAAGAGTTATATTGCATGTTGATTTCTTAGATGATAAGATGGTTTTGTGTACGTGCATGTAAATTTAAATCTTCTATGGGGTTATATGATAATACTGCTAAGAAGTAGTGAACTATACTATGCTAGTCATCTATGATTGGACAAATTCTTTAGATTAACAGGCAGTTCATATATATTAACAATCGTACATATGCTACTCAGGTAATCCCCTGCTACGACAGATACAGTTTCACGCAGAAATTTGGAGTGCCCTTGGGGAAATATGGGAACTTTGAAGCAAGTTTCAGTACCAATGAGGGGTTTGAATTGCTATGTGAGATTACCAATGACAATGAGTTGACATACATTTCAGGGGAGTCTTGGAAGGAATTTGTTAGAGTTTATACACTACATGTGGGTCAGGAGATTGCGTTCAGTACTGACAATTCAGAAGTACCAAGTAGCACTGTGACAACTGGGAATTTGCCTATCATACATCTGAGTAAGATACTTTTTTGCTCCTGCAAGTTTTATTACTCTAAATTTATCATATACCATATATAATAAATTAAATTGTATGTGCTATAATATTGTATCATACTACCAATTGTCCAATGAGAAAAGAGATATTATTGACAATGTCGCTGTAACTGAGGGGACAAGATTAAACTGAAGAATGATGGAGTATGTCATACGCCAAGTGATGGACCTTGACAAGTTAGTGGAGCGTCATGATGCTGGAAACTATGATCAAGGAAGAGCATATGCATTCCTCCATACGTTGACATGGTCAGATTGCAACAAGAACTTCTCGGTAACCATCTTTCTGTTCTTCATTTACTGTGTGTCATTTCATTATGTTTTTAGCTTTGTTCCAAATTAATTGTTCTTCCTTTACTACATAACAATAAGTTGCCACGTGTTGATGTAACCAATATTGTTTTCAAACAGAAACTGCCTAATCGTGTTGTCCCCGAAGAAATGGAGGAATGTGGTGCCATAACCATTGTTTGTCATCCACACAGTACTGTGTCAAGTACATACATCATTTCTGATATTGACGGTCGTGTCTGCGTCAACAAATGGAACGAGTTCATGAAGAAGGAAAAAATCTTGCTGTTAGGACAGAAGGTGCTGATGTTGCTGTACCTGGGAGATCATGGGATTTATCTGTTTGTTTCCCATGTTCCTGATGTGCCTCTAGAGTAGTTTTGGCAAAACGTAGTGTGATAAAATAAATTAAGGGATTTTTAAGTCATTGCTGCAATGGCGTACTTTATTTTTATATCATGGTACTCTTGTGTTCGTGCACAACATAGTGGGCAAGAATTTAAATGGTCGTTTACGTTTTTCCATTCGATTGCCTTCATTGCAACTCGGTTTATTCATTATTATTTTTAGCAATTTTAACATGCTCCGTCTTGCCCCTTATTTCTCATAATAGTCAAGAAGGTAAGAAATAATCAAAACAACTATTTCATGCAATCATCGTGTAAGATTTATTTCTTACTCTTACCTGTCATGTTAAAAGAGGGGTGGGGGCCGGGGGTGTAAGAGGTATCATGTTAGAACACCTCTTCTTATTAAGCTGTTATTACATGTGACCATGATAATCGCCTTGATATGATCACAAATATATTATTTCTTCACAATCAACATCACACACGACACACACAACACCATTACACTAGCCGTCAATAGCTTCAGCATGAAAACAATTTGTCTCCCTAGTCCTAACATCGTATAAGCTTGGTGCTTCACAATGGTTGCCACATTGCTCTTGGCACATGCATTCTTTTCACACTGTTTTTTTGCGCGTTGTAGCTGTTCCCTTCTATCCTGTGCCGCAGCCATTGCATCAAGGGCATAAGCACCAACAAGGACACTTGTACCAACAAGATGATCCACGTACTCTAGTTCCCAGCACCAGAAATCACATGGATCCTATGAATCAAGTGAACTCAAATCAAACCAGCACTAACGAAACAGTAGAAAAATTACTCATGCAGTAAATGTCATGTAAAGGGATTGTACATCGTGGTGCTTGCACTTGTAGAACACCCAACCATCATGCTCTTCGGTACTGGAGAGATAGGATCTAACCGTTTCTCCACAGTCAGGGCAAGGGATCAGGGGCACATCAACTGATCGGCCCCTCAGCGCGCACCTACTCGAGCTCGACGACGACATGGTTGATTTGGTGTTAGGCGACTGCGGCAATGGCAGACGATGGTCGTAATCCTTTGGGTAAGAGAAGAACTAGGGACTCCTCCGCTGGGCTAACAAACCCTAACACCAGGACCAGAGCATCGTGCTCCCTCTAAATAGGCTAACTAACAAATCTTCTAACCGACTAACCCACCCTAAAATCACGGACGGACCATCCATGCGCATTACTTGTAAATATATCGTCAAATATCACGGGAGATATGTACCCTTCCATCGTACCGCATATCCCTCCCATCTTTTCTTTCCGCATATCGCTCCTTCCTTCACCGCCCAGAAAGTTTTGGTGTCCAGAGGTAGCCGTCGCCGGGATAATCGCCATCGCTCTGCGGAAGCCCACGCCGACGGCCGAGTAAAAAGAAAAAGGTATCATCCTCCACGTCTCCTCCCATCTCTTGAAACGTTCATACTTTTTCCATCGATTGGACCAAAGAGGAGGTTGTGATGAGATTAGAGATGCCATATTTGTGTGCAAGATCTTTGGTATTTGTTCCTGGCGGATTAGTTTTTCGTCGAAGGTACTATTTTGGTGCAAGATTGTGTGTGCTTGTCTTTACTTGGAGTAAAGGCCGTTATGAGATTAGATGTGATTGCAAGTTCATAGTAGTTCATAATACGATCTGGTTACGGAAATATTATGTTGGTGGAGCTAATTTTCTAGCCCTTTCTGCTATACTGGATTACTATGAATGATTTGCATAAGGTTGGAGTGAAGAATTTTATGCAAGAGCTTTGCGATTGGTTGTTAGGGGATCCTGATCATACGGTCTAGTTATGGATATATTTTTTGTCGTTGGATTTTCTTTACAAGACTTTTAGGCTATGTTCCATTAGTAGGAATTATTTGGATGATGTTTGATTTAGCCACTTAGATGTGGCGTACAAAGACTTGTTCTCAATATTACAGTAAAGGAGGTGCTGTTGAAGGAGTTGCTGGATTATTTAGGACTGATTTGGATGAGGTTGTTCATACCAAATTAGGAATACGAATTTTAGGAGATTAGAGCGTTTTCTGGAAATTCATGACTCAGTTTGTCTCACAGATACCATGCTATTCTATATTACGAGGTATTTAAATAGTCCTATGTTTTAGTGAGAATCGGTATATTTTGACAATCTGGATCTCATTAATCGCATTCTACTATCTCGTGTTGTAGGCACCATGGATTCACATCTGCATGGCAATAAGCGTGCGGAGTACGACAGGTTGTTGCGTGAAGCCCGCCGGGAGATCGACACGAAGGTCCAACACGAACGTGATGAGATGGACAGGGCACTCAAACAAGAACGTGCGTATGTCGATAGGATGCTTAAGGATGAGCGTGCTGATATGTCTCAGAAGATTAAGCAGATGCGTGAAGAGATGGAAAAAAAGTTAAATCAGGACCGCGAGGCCATGGAAAAGAAATTCCAGCTGGCGTACAAGGAGATGCAGCTTAAATTGCAAAAGGACCAGAAGGTTGTCGACGGCCTTATACAGACAGAGCGTGTCAACATGGACGCGAATGTGTTGCAGGCACGTGCCAATATGGACATTAGGCTGCAACAGGAGCGCAAGGACATGGACTACAAGGCTATGGTGGAGCAGGTCATGATGGAAGGAAAGATGCTGGAAGACCGTGCGATGTTTCAATCCCACGTTCAATGCCACAGCAGTCAACCGCAAGAGCATGTCTTCAGTACTCCCCCTGTGAGTACCTTGCAACGATGCTATTCAGTCACGATCACGGCCGATATTGTGTATTAATAGTTTTTTTGTGAGTAACTTTGTGTAAGCTATTCATATGCAGTCCAAGAAGCGTTACGCGGCACAATCTCCGAACACTAAAGGCCTAGTGATGTCGGTGTCACCCGTTGAATGCCACAGTTCTCCACTCGAAGAACATGTCTTCAAGTCTCCACCTGTAAGTACCTTGCACCCATGGTAAACATTCACATCCAACATTTTGTATGACCATATTTAATTCGTGTGTAACTCTATGTCGGCGATTCATACGTAGGCTAAGCATCCAGTGACGGAACAATCCCGAATCCTCGCAGATGAAGTTTACATCCGATATAATAATAAGGTAACTTTGTCGCGATGTTGCTACGCACATAAAAAATTATTTATGGAACTTTGGTGATTGCAATGTATTAAATTTGACGTGAGATACTCGTATGTAGGTGCTGGTAATGGAATTTTACATTCATAGGGATTGTGAGCTTTCGCATGTCCCGACGGGATACTTTGACGAAAGACCCATTGAGATGAGATTGTTTGAACTATTGGACTATGATTTTCTTATGAAAGAAGTGGCTGGATATGGTTATAGAAAGGATTCAGATTTGTACCACTTCTTACCTGAGCATGCGTGCAACCTACTGGAAGGAATGTTCCTGATTTCAGGACCAGGTGATTTTGCAAAGATGATTTCCCGCCTGAACGGCAGCAAGACATGTCATTTGTATTTGGTGTATAATCGTCCACCGAAAGATGATTATGAGTGGTGGTCAGACATGGATTCAGAGGTTCCTATTCTTCATGTTACATCAATTTTACGGCTTCATCATCCTTAAGTTTGTCCTAATACGTTAGTATGATTTTACAGGAACTGCGCATCAAAGACTTGCAGCATGAGGAGGCTCTGGCTAGAGAGCTTGAGGCAAAGGAACAACTTAACTCCTTAGGTTACATTGATGTACCGTGTAAAAATATTGGAGAAGGTGGGTCGTCGCAAATCCTGGCGCAAACTCCAACGACCAATACGAAGAAGTCACTGGATTTTGGCACCGGAGACAAGCTTCCGTAGGAGGGCTAATGTTATTTTAAATGTTTTAAGCTGGAGACAACATTTTTTGTTTTTTTACGAATGTTTGCTGTTATGGAACAATTCATTCATGATGGAGGTCTTGTAACAACATTTTTTGCTAGAATGTGATTTCCATTTCCGACGCGACATTCATGTGTTTATACCCAACTGTACACTCCGTCCGTTCCTAAATACTATATGTTTTCAGTATGAACTACATACGAATGTATATAGACGTATTTTAGAGTGTAGATTCACTCATTTTGCTCTGTATGTATTTCATACTGAAATCTCAAAAAAGACTTATATTTACGAACGGAGGTAGTAGTTGTTAATGAGCAGGTGCTGCAGGATCATGTACAACTGCGACTGGAAAAAATTTGCTGCAAAACGGTGCAAGAAATAAACCAAATGGACATTTTATGTGGCACAAAGTGACAAAATTGCTGGCGAATCATCCTCGGGATCCGCGGAGTCAGACCTGACGAGATCTGCTCCGGGATCGGTGCGGTGTCAGGGCGCATCGAGGCGCAGGCGGATCCCCGCCAAAGCGCACGAGAAAGGGCCGTCGCGCGCCCGCGCGTCGTCATCCGGAGACAGGCCAACCGAATTAATCTATGCGAGCCCCGCACATGTACGCCTGTCGGGCCCAGTTCGATAATCCCGCGCGATCCGCCTGCTATGTAGTTCCATGCATGCACGTAGGTTTTGTTGGGAATCGTAGCATAATTTTAAAATTTTCCTACGCTCACCAAGATCCATCTATGGAGTATACTAGCAACGAGGGGAAAGGAGTGCATCTACATACCCTTGTAGATCGCGAGCGGAAGCGTTCCAATGAACGTTGTTGACGGAGTCGTACTCGCCGTGATTCAAATCACCGATGACCGAGTGCCGAACGGACGGCACCTCCGCGTTCAACACACGTACGGTGCAGCGACGTCTCCTCCTTCTTGATGCAGCAAGGGGGAAGGAGAGGTTGATGGAGATCCAGCAGCACGACGGCGTGGTGGTGGATGTAGCGGGATGTCGGCAGGGCTTCGCCGACCTTCTGCGAGAGAGAGAGGTGTAGCAGGGGAGGAGGGAGGCGCCCAAGGCTGTCATTTTGCTGCCCTCCCTCCCCCCCTTTATATAGGCCCCCTGGGAGGGGGGGGGGGCGGCGGCCAGGGGGGTAACTTACCCCCCAAGTCAAGTGGGGCGCCCCCACCCTAGGGTTTCCAACCCTAGGCGCAGGGCGGAGGCCCATGGGGGGCGCCCCAGCCCACTATGGGCTGGTTCCCTTCCCACTTCAGCCCATGGGGCCCTCCGGGACAGGTGGCCCCACCCGGTGGACCCCCGGGACCCTTCCGGTGGTCCCGGTACAATACCGATAACCCCCGAAACTTTCCCGGTGGCCGAAACTGGACTTCCTATATATAATTCTTCGACTCCGGACCATTCTGGAACTCCTCGTGATGTCCGGGATCTCATCCGGGACTCCGAACAACTTTCGGGTTTCCGCATACTCATATCTCTACAACCCTAGCGTCACCGAACCTTAAGTGTGTAGACCCTACGGGTTCGGGAGACATGCAGACATGACCGATACGCCTCTCTGGTCAATAACCAACAGCGGGATCTGGATACCCATGTTGGCTCCCACATGTTCCACGATGATCTCATCGGATGAACCACGATGTCGAGGATTCAATCAATCCCGTATACAATTCCCTTTGTCAATCGGTATTTTACTTGCCCGAGATTCGATCGTCGGTATCCCAATACCTTGTTCAATCTCGTTACCGGCAAGTCTCTTTACTCGTACCGCAATGCATGATCCCGTGACTAACGCCTTAGTCACATTGAGCTCATTATGATGATGCATTACCGAGTGGGCCCAGAGATACCTCTCCGTCACACGGAGTGACAAATCCCAGTCTCGATCCGTGCCAACCCAACAGACACTTTCAGAGATACCCGTAGTGTACCTTTATAGTCACCCAGTTACGTTGTGACGTTTGGTGCACCCAAAGCACTCCTACGGTATCCGGGAGTTGCACGATCTCATGGTCTAAGGAAAAGATACTTGACATTGGAAAAGCTCTAGCAAACGAAACTACACGATCTTTTATGCTATGCTTAGGATTGGGTCTTGTCCATCACATCATTCTCCTAATGATGTGATCCCGTTATCAATGACATCCAATGTCCATAGTCAGGAAACCATGACTATCTGTTGATCAACGAGCTAGTCAACTAGAGGCTTACTAGGGACACCTTGTGGTCTATGTATTCACACATGTATTATGATTTCCGGATAACACAATTATAGCATGAACAATAGACAATTATCATGAACAAAGAAATATAATAATAACCATTTATTATTGCCTCTAGGGCATATTTCCAACAGTCTCCCACTTGCACTAGAGTCAATAATCTAGTTACATTGTGATGAATCGAACACCCATTGCGTCCTGGTGTTGATCATGTTTTGCCCTAGGGAGAGGTTTAGTCAACGGATCTGCTACATTCAGGTCCGTATGTACTTTACAAATATCTATGTCTCCATTTTGAACACTTTCACGAATGGAGTTGAAGCGACGCTTGATATGCCTGGTCTTCCTGTGAAACCTGGGCTCCTTCGCAAGGGCAATAGCTCCAGTGTTTTTTCACAGAAGAGAGTCATCGGGCCCGACGCATTGGGAATCACCCCTAGGTCGGTAATGAACTCCTTCATCCAGACTGCTTCTTGTGCTGCCTCCGAGGCTGCCATGTACTCCGCTTCACATGTAGATCCCGCCACGACGTTTTGCTTGCAACTGCACCAGCTTACTGCCCCTCCATTCAAAATATACACGTATCCGGTTTGTTACTTCGAGTCATCCAGATCTGTGTCGAAGCTAGCATCGACGTAACCCTTTACGACGAGCTCTTCGTCACCTCCATAAACGAGAAACATATCCTTAGTCCTCTTCAGGTACTTCAGGATATTCTTGACCGCTGTCCAGTGTTCCATGCCGGGATTACTTTGGTACCTTCCTACCAAACTTACGGCAAGGTTTACATCAGGTCTGGTACACAGCATGGCATACATAATAGACCCTATGGCCGAGGCATGGGGATGACACTCATCTTTTCTATATCTTCTGCCGTGGTCGGGCATTGAGCTGTGCTCAATTGCACACCTTGCAATACAGGCAAGAACCCCTTCTTAGAGTGATCCATATTGAACTTCTTCAATATCTTGTCAAGGTATGTACTCTGTGAAAGACCAATGAGGCGTCTTGATCTATCTCTATAAATCTTGATGCCTAATATATAAGCAGCTTCTCCAAGGTCCTTCATTGAAAAACACTTATGCAAATAGGCCTTTATACTTTCCAAGAATTCTATATCATTTCCCATCAATAGTATGTCATCCACATATAATATGAGAAATGCTACAGAGGTCCCACTCACTTTCTTGTAAACACAGGCTTCTTCATAAGTCTGTGTAAACCCAAACGCTTTGATCATCTCATCAAAGCGAATGTTCCAACTCCGAGATGCTTGCACCAGCCCATAGATTGAGCGCTGGAGCTTGCATACTTTGTTAGCATTCTTAGGATCGACAAAACCTTCCGGCTGCATCATATACAACTCTTCCTTAAGGAAGCCGTTAGGGAATGCCGTTTTGACATCCATCTGCCATATCTCATAATCATAGTATGCGGCAATTGCTAACATGATTCGGACGGACTTCAGCTTCGCTACGGGTGAGAAAGTCTCATCATAGTCAACCCCTTGAACTTGTCGATAACCCTTAGCGACAAGTCGAGCTTTGTAGATGGTCACATTACCATCCGCGTCCGTCTTCTTCTTAAAGATCCATTTGTTTTCTATGGCTCGCCGATCATCGGGCAAGTCAGTCAAAGTCCATACTTCGTTTTCATACATGGATCCTATCTCGGATTTCATGGCTTCTAGCCATTTGTCGGAATCCGGGCCCGCCATCGCTTCTTCATAGTTCGAAGGTTCACCGTTATCTAACAACATGATTTCCAGGACAGGGTTGCCGTACCACTCTGGTGCGGAACATGTCCTTGTGGACCTACGAAGTTCAGTAGCAACTTGATCCGAAGCTTGATGATCATCATTATTAACTTCCTCCCCAGTCGGTGTAGGCACCACAGGAACATCTTCCCGCGCTGTGCTACTTTCCGGTTCGGAAGGGGTGACTATCACCTCATCATGTTCCACTTTCCTCCCACTCAATTCTTTCGAGAGAAACTCCTTCTCCAGAAAGGACCCGTTCTTGGCAACGAAGATCTTGCCTTCGGATCTGAGGTAGAAGGTATACCCAATAGTTTCCTTAGGGTATCCTATGAAGACGCATTTTTCCGACTTGGGTTCGAGCTTTTCAGGTTGAAGTTTCTTGACATAAGCATCGCATCCCCAAACTTTTAGAAACGACAGCTTAGGTTTCTTCCCAAACCATAATTCATACGGTGTCGTCTCTACGGATTTCGACGGAGCCCTATTTAAAGTGAATGCGGCAGTCTCTAAAGCATAGCCCCAAAATGAGAGCGGTAAATCGGTAAGAGACATCATAGATTGCACCATATCCAATAGAGTGCGATTACGACGTTCGGACACACCGTTTCGCTGAGGTGTTCCAGGCGGCGTGAGTTGTGAAACGATTCCACATTTCCTTAAGTGCGCACCAAATTCGTGACTTAAATATTCTCCACCACGATCTGATCGTAAGAATTTTATTTTTCTGTCACGTTGATTCTCAACCTCACTCTGAAATTCCTTGAACTTTTCAAAGGTTTCAGACTTGTGTTTCATAGGTAGACATACCCATATCTACTTAAGTCATCAGTGAGAGTGAGAACATAACGATATCCTCCGCGAGCCTCAACACTCATTGAACTGCACACATCGGTATGTATGATTTCCAATAAGTTGGTTGCTCGCTCCATTGTTCCGGAGAACGGAGTCTTGGTCATCTTACCCATGAGGCATGGTTCTCACGTGTCAAATGATTCGTAATCAAGAGACTCCAAAAGTCCATATGCATGGAGCTTCTTCATGCGCTTGACACCAATGTGACCAAGGCGGCAGTGCCACAAGTATGTGGGACTATCGTTATCAACTTTACATCTTTTGGTATTCACACTATGAATATGTGTAACATCACGTTCGAGATTCATCAAGAATAAACCATTGACCAGCGGGGCATGACCATAAAACATATCTCTCAAATAAATAGAACAACCATTATTCTCTGATTTAAATGAGTAGCCATCTCGAATTAAACGAGATCCAGATACAATGTTCATGCTCAAAGCTGGCACTAAATAACAATTATTGAGGTTTAAAACTAATCCCGTAGGTAGATGCAGAGGTAGCATGCCGACGGCGATCACATCGACCTTGGAACCATTCCCGACGCGCATCGTCACCTCGTGCTTTGCCAGTCTCCGTTTATTCCGCAGTTCCTGTTTTGAGTTACAAATGTGAGCAACTGCACCGGTATCAAATACCCAGGAGCTACTACGAGTACTGGTAAGGTACACATCAATTACATGTATATCACATATACCTTTGGTGTTGCCGGCCTTCTTGTCCGCTAAGTATTTGGGGCAGTTCCGCTTCCAGTGACCACTTCCCTTGCAATGAAAGCACTCAGTTTCAGGCTTGGGTCCATTCTTTGACTTCTTCTCGGCAACTGGCTTACCGGGCGCGGCAACTCCCTTGCCGTCCTTCTTGAAGTTCTTCTTACCCTTGCCCTTCTTGAACTTAGTGGTTTTATTCACCATCAACACTTGATGTTCTTTTCTGATCTCCACCTCCGCTGATTTCAGCATTGAATATACCTCGGGAATGGTCTTTTCCCTCCCTTGCATATTGAAGTTCATCACAAAGCTCTTGTAGCTTGTTGGAAGCGACTGAAGGATTCTGTCAATGACCGCGTCATCCGGGAGATTAACTCCTAGCTGAGACAAGCGGTTGTGCAACCCAGACATTCTGAGTATGTGCTCACTAACAGAACTATTCTCCTCCATTTTACAGCTGAAGAACTTGTCGAAGACTTCATATCTCTCGACCCGGGCATGAGCTTGGAAAACCATTTTCAGCTCCTCGAACATCTCATATGCTCCATGTTTCTCAAAACGCTTTTGGAGACCCGGTTCTAAGCTGTAAAGCATGCCGCACTGAACGAGGGAGTAATCATCAGCACGCTGCTGCCAAGCGTTCATAACGTCTTGGTTCTCTGGGATTGGTGCTTCACCTAGCGGTGCTTCTAAGACATAATCTTTCTTGGCTGCTATGAGGATGATCCTCAGGTTCCGGACCCAGTCCGTATAGTTGCTGCCATCATCTTTCAGCTTGGTTTTCTCTAGGAACGCGTTGAAATTGAGGACAACGTGGGCCATTTGATCTACAAGACATATTGTAAAGATTTTAGACTAAGTTCATGATAATTAAGTTCATCTAATCAAATTATTCAATGAACTCCCACTCAGATAGACATCCCTCTAGTCATCTAAGTGAAACATGATCCGAGTTAACTAGGCCGTGTCCGATCATCACGTGAGACGGACTAGTCAAGATCGGTGAACATCTCCATGTTGATCGTATCTTCTATACGACTCATGCTCGACCTTTCGGTCCTCCGTGTTCCGAGGCCATGTCTGTACATGCTAGGCTCGTCAAGTCAACCTAAGTGTATTGCGTGTGTTCCGAGGCCATGTCTGTACATGCTAGGCTCGTCAACACCCGTTGTATGCGAACGTTAGAATCTATCACACCCGATCATCACGTGGTGCTTCAAAACAACGAACCTTCGCAACGGTGCACAGTTAGGGGGAACACTTTCTTGAAATTATCATAAGGGATCATCTTACTTACTACCGTCGTTCTAAGCAAATAAGATGCAAAAACATGATAAACATCACATGCAATCAAATAGTGACATGATATGGCCAATATCATTATGCTCCTTTGATCTCCATCTTCGGGGCACCATGATCATCTTCGTCATCGGCATGACACCATGATCTCCATCATCATGATCTCCATCATTGTGTCTTCATGAAGTCGTCACGCCAACGATTACTTCTACTTCTATGGCTAACGTGTTTAGCAACAAAGTAAAGTAATTTATATGGCGTTATTCAATGACACGCAGGTCATACAAAATAATAAAGACAACTCCTATGGCTCCTGCCGGTTGTCATACTCATCGACATGCAAGTCGTGATTCCTATTACAAGAATATGATCAATCTCATACATCACATATATCATTCATCACATCTTCTGGCCATATCACATCACATAGCACTTGCTGCAAAAACAAGTTAGACGTCCTCTAATTGTTGTTGCAAGTTTTTACGTGGTTTGTAGGTTTCTAGCAAGAACGTTTCTTACCTACGTATGACCACAACGTGATTTGCCAATTTCTATTTACCCTTCATAATGACCCTTTTCATCGAATCCGTTCCGACTAAAGAAGGAGAGACAGACACCCGCTAGCCACCTTATGCAACTAGTGCATGTCAGTCGGTGGAACCTGTCTCACATAAGCGTACGTGTAAGGTCGGTCCGGGCCGCTTCATCCCACAATACCGCCGAAACAAGATAAGACTAGTAGCGGCAAGAAGAATTGGCAACATCAACGCCCACAACTACTTTGTGTTCTACTCGTGCATAGTAACTACGCATAGGCCTGGCTCATGATGCCACTGTTGGGAATCGTAGCATAATATTAAAATTTTCCTACGCTCACCAGGATCCATCTATGGAGTATACTAGCAACGAGGGGAAAGGAGTGCATCTACATACCCTTGTAGATCGCGAGAGGAAGCGTTCCAATGAACGTTGTTGACGGAGTCGTACTCGCCGTGATTCAAATCACCGATGACCGAGTGCCGAACGGACGGCACCTCCGCGTTCAACACACGTACAGTGCAGCGACGTCTCCTCCTTCTTGATCCACCAAGGGGGAAGGAGAGGTTGATGGAGATCCAGCAGCACGACGGCGTGGTGGTGGATGTAGCGGGATGTCGGCAGGGCTTCGCCGACCTTCTGCGAGAGAGAGAGGTGTAGCAGGGGAGGAGGGAGGCGCCCAAGGCTGTCATTTTGCTGCCCTCCCTCCCCCCCTTTATATAGGCACCCTGGGAGGGGGGGGGGCGGGCGCCGGCCAGAACCCATCTGGATGGGGGGGGGGCGGCGGCCAGGGGGGTAACTTACCCCCCAAGTCAAGTGGGGCGCCCACCCACCCTATGGTTTCCAACCCTAGGCGCAGGGGGGAGGCCCATGGGGGGCGCCCCAGCCCACTATGGGCTGTTTCCCTTCCCACTTCAGCCCATGGGGCCCTCCGGGACAGGTGGCCCCACCCGGTGGACCCCCGGGACCCTTCCGGTGGTCCCGGTACAATACCGATAACCCCCGAAACTTTCCCGGTGGCCGAAACTGGACTTCCTATATATAATTCTTCACCTCCGGACCATTCTGGAACTCCTCTTGACGTCCGGGATCTCATCCGGGACTCCGAACAACTTTCGGGTTTCCGCATACTCATATCTCTATAACCCTAGCGTCACCGAACCTTAAGTGTGTAGACCCTACGGGTTCGGGAGACATGCAGACATGACCGAGACGCCTCTCCGGTCAATAACCAACAGCGGGATCTGGTTACCCATGTTGGCTCCCACATGTTCCATGATGATCTCATCGGATGAACCACGATGTCGAGGATTCAATCAATCCCGTATACAATTCCCTTTGTCAATCGGTATTTTACTTGCCCGAGATTCGATCGTCGGTATCCCAATACCTTGTTCAATCTCGTTACCGGCAAGTCTCTTTACTCGTACCGCAATGCATGATCCCGTGACTAACGCCTTAGTCACATTGAGCTCATTATGATGATGCATTACCGAGTGGGCCCAGAGATACCTCTCCGTCACACGGAGTGACAAATCCCAGTCTCGATCCGTGCGAACCCGACAGACACTTTCAGAGATACCCGTAGTGTACCTTTATAGTCACCCAGTTACGTTGTGATGTTTGGTGCACCCAAAGCACTCCTACGGTATCCGGGAGTTGCACGATCTCATGGTCTAAGGAAAAGATACTTGACATTGGAAAAGCTCTAGCAAACGAAACTACACGATCTTTTATGCTATGCTTAGGTTTGGGTCTTGTCCATCACATCATTCTCCTAATGATGTGATCCCGTTGTCAATGACATCCAATGTACATAGTCAGGAAACCATGACTATCTGTTGATCAACGAGCTAGTCAACTAGAGGCTTACTAGGGACACCTTGTGGTCTATGTATTCACACATGTATTATGATTTCCGGATAACACAATTATAGCATGAATAATAGACAATTATCATGAACAAAGAAATATAATAATAACCATTTATTATTGCCTCTAGGGCATATTTCCAACAGGTTTCCCACGTCCGCCACGCCTCCTCCCCCAAAGCCCGACCCATTCAAGCAATTTAGGGCGGGCCGGCCCACGTCGCGCCGATCTCGAGCCAGGATCACGTCTTAATATTTTTAGTCCCACCTCGCCCCCCGAGCAAGTGCTGCACCGGCTTAAATACCTTCAGCTATTTGATTATCACAAGCGTTGGTCTTCCTTGGACTCTACGTGGAGGATATGTAGGATGAGTATGATTAATCATTTGTATTCATCCTATATATTCTTCAATTGGAGAGCAAGGATGACTGATGTATTTTTTAGGATTTATAGAAAATGCAAACCAAATATCGCAAAAAAGAGAATTTGAAATAAGATGTAACATGTTATTTTTTGAGTGGTCAGGTAATTTTTATGTAAACAAAAGGAAAAGGAAAAAAATAAACAAAAGGAAAAGCATGGGCCAGCCTAGACATCTAGACCCACGCGTGGTCCAGCATGCGGGATATGCTGGCCTGTGAAAGCCCATCTAATCTGGCCCATCGCGTGGGCGCACCAGGGAAAAGCAGACGGTGGTGGGAGTTTAGTCCCACCTCGCCGAGCGAGAGGGAGACGCACCAGCTTATATACCCGGCAGTGCCTCCCCACTCAAGCTCCTCTCATATGCAGGCAGTATTTTGCCTAATGTTTCATGCTCTTTGACCAGTTGGCCCCACCAGCAGAAGAGTAATCTGCACCCCGGGCCTGTATCCTGGCCCATAAACTGTTGGGTTCCTAGTCGTATACAGGTCGTGGTGTATGAAAACTCCTGCCTCTGGTATGGTAGGTGTGCATTTTTTTGCATTCATATTGAAATTAGTCAACAAAATTTAACACATGCTCACTGACTTACCTAGCTTTGTTTGTGCAAAAGATCATGTGTGCCAAAATTTGGGTGATTTGGAGGTGGTCGAAAAAATCACCGCATTCCGGAGGGACCATTTGGTCTAACTTAAGCCATTTTTTGAACAAAGGTGATTTTTTTCCACCACCTCGAAATCACCCAAATTTTGTATGACACGGTGAACCACATGTGCCAAACATGTCTATGAAAGAAAATTTGGAAAAATATATTTTATAATGCCCCCTTGAGGTATAGACCGATGTTATGATCAGTCAGTCTACAGGGCAGTATAAATTAAAAAAATTCAAAAAATATAAAACCTTGGAAACCTAGCTTTGTTTGTGCAAGAGATCATGTGTGCCAAAATTTGGGTGATTTGGAGGTGGTCGAAAAAATCACCGCATTCCGGAGGGACCATTTGGTCTAACTTAAGCCATTTTTTGAACAAAGGTGGTTTTTTCCACCACCTCCAAATCACCCAATTTCTCTATGACACGGTGACCCACATGTGCCAAACATGTCCATGAAAGAAAATTTGGAAAAAATATATATTTTACAATGCCCCCTTGAGGTATAGACCGATGTTTTGATCAGTCAGTCTAGAAGGCAGTATAAATTCAAAAATATTCAAAAAATATAAAACCTTGGAAACCTAGCTTGGTTTGTGCAAGAGATCATGTGTGCCAAAATTGAGGTGATTTGTAGGTGGTCGAAAAAATCACCGCATTCCGGAGGGACCATTTGGTCTAACTTAAGCCATTTTTTGAACAAAGGTGATTTTTTCCACCACCTCCAAATCACCCAATTTCTCTATGACACGGTGACCCACATGTGCCAAACATGTCCATGAAAGAAAATTTGGAAAAAATATTTTACAATGCCCCCTTGAGGTATAGACCGATGTTTTGATCAGTCAGTCTAGAGGGCAGTATAAATTCAAAAAAATATAAAACCTGGAAAACCTAGCTTTGTTTGTGCAAGAGATCATGTGTGCCAAAATTGAGGTGATTTGGAGGTGGTCGAAAAAATCACCGCATTCCGGAGTAACTTAAACCATTCTTTGAACAAAGGTGATTTTTTCCACCACCTCCAAATCACCCAAATTTTTCTTTTACATGGTGACCCACAGGTGCCAAACATGTCCATGAAAGAAAATTTGAAAAAAAAATATTTTACAATGCCCCCTTGAGGTATAGACCGATGTTTTGATCAGTCAGTCTAGAGGGCAGTATAAATTCAAAAAAAATCAAAAAATATAAAACCTTGGAAACCTAGCTTTGTTTGTGCAAGAGATCATGTGTGCCAAAATTGAGGTGATTTGGAGGTGGTCGAAAAAATCACCGCATTCCGGAGGGACAATTTGGTCTATCTTAAGCCATTTTTTGAACAAAGGTGATTTTTTCCACCACCTCCAATCACCCAATTTCTCTATGACATGGTGACCCACATGTGCCAAACATGTCCATGAAAGAAAATTCGGAAAAATATATTTTACAATGCCCTCTTGAGGTATAGACCGATGTTTTGATCAATCAGTCTAGAGGGCGGTATAAATTATAAAAATTCAAAAAATATAAAACCTTGGAAACCTAGCTTTGTTTGTGCAAGAGATCATGTGTGCCAAAATTGAGGCGATTTGGCGGTGGTCGAAAAAATCACCGCATTCCAGAGGGACCATTTGGTCTAAACTTAAGCCATTTTTTGAACAACGGTGATTTTTTCCACCACCTCCAATCACCCAATTTCTCTATGACACGGTGACCCACATGTGCCAAACATGTCCATGAAAGAAAATTTGGAAAAAATATATTTTGCAATGCCCCCTTGAGGTATAGACCGATGTTTTGATCAGTCAGTCTAGAGGGCAGTATAAATTCAAAAAAATTCAAAAAAATATAAAACCTTGGAAACCTAGCTTTGTTTGTGGAAGAGATCATGTGTGCCAAAATTGAGGTGATTTGGAGGTGGTCGAAAAAATCACCGCATTCCGGAGGGACCATTTGGTCTAACTTAAGCCATTTTTTGAACAAAGGTGATTTTTTCCACCACCTCCAATCACCCAATTTCTCTATGACACGGTGACCCACATGTGCCAAACATGTCCATGAAAGAAAATTTAGAAAAAAATATATTTTACAATGCCCCCTTGAGGTATAGACTGATGTTTTGATCAGTCAGTCTAGAGGGCAGTATAAAATCTAAAAAATTCAAAAAAAAATAAAACCTTGGAAACCTAGCCTTGTTTGTGCGAGAGATCATGTGTGCCAAAATTGAGGTGATTTGGAGGTGGTCGAAAAAATCACCGCATTCCGGAGGGACCGTTTGGTCTAACTTAAGCCATTTTTTGAACAAAGGTGATTTTTTCCACCACCTCCAAATCACCCAATTTCTCTATGACATAGTGACCCATATGTGCCAAACATGTCTATGAAAGAAAATTTGGAAAAAAATATTTTACAATGCCCCCTTGAGGTATAGACCGATGTTTTGATCAGTCAGTCTAGAGGGCAGTATAAATTCAAAAAAATATAAAACCTGGGAAACCTAGCTTTGTTTGTGCAAGAGATCATGTGTGGCAAAATTGAGGTCATTTGGAGGTGGTCGAAAAAATCACCGTATTCCGGAGGGACCATTTGGTCAACTTAAGCCAATTTTTGAACAAAGGTGGTTTTTCCCACCACCTCCAACTCACCCAATTTTTCTATGACACGGTGACCCACATGTGCCAAACATGTCCATGAATGAAAATTTAGAAAAAATATAATTTACAATGCCCCCTTGAGGTATAGACTGATGTTTTGATCAGTCAGTCTAGAGGGCAGTATAAAATCTAAAAAATTCAAAAAAAATAAAACCTTGGAAACCTAGCTTTGTTTGTGCAAGAGATCATGTGTGCCAAAATTGAGGTGATTTGGAGGTGGTCGAAAAAATCACCGCATTCCGGAGGGACCGTTTGGTCTAACTTAAGCCATTTTTCGAACAAAGGTGATTTTTTTCCACCACCTCCAAATCACCCAATTTCTTTATGACACGGTGACCCACAAGTGCCAAACATGTCCATGAAAGAAAATTTGAAAAATATATATTTTACAATGCCCCTTTGAGGTATAGACCGATGTTTTGATCAGTCAGTCTAGAGAGCAGTATAAATTCAAGAAATTTCAAAAAAATATAAACCTTGGAAACCTAGCTTTGTTTGTGCAAGAGATCATGTGTGCCAAAATTGAGGTGATTTGGAGGTGGTCGAAAAAATCACCGCATTCCGGAGGGACCATTTGGTCTTAACTTAAGCCATTTTTTGAACAAAGGTGATTTTTTCCACCACCTCCAAATCACCCAATTCCTCTATGACACGGTGACCCACATGTGCCAAACATGTCCATGAAAGAAAATGTGGAAAAAATATATTTTACAATGCCCCCTTGAGGTATAGACCGATGTTATGATCAGTCAGTCTAGAGGGCAGTATAAATTAAAAAAATTCAAAAAATATAAAACCTTGGAAACCTAGCTTTGTTTGTGCAAGAGATCATGTGTGCCAAAATTAAGGCGATTTGGAGGTGGTCGAAAAAATCACCGCATTCCGGAGGGACCATTCTAAACTTAAGCCAGTTTTTCAACAAAGGTGATTTTTTCCACCACCTCCAAATCACCCAATTTCTCTATGACACCGTGACCCACATGTGCCAAACATGTCCATGAAAGAAAATTTGGAAAAAATATATTTTAAAATGCCCCCTTGAGGTATAGACCGATGTTTTGATCAGTCAGTCTAGAGGGCAGTATAAATTAAAAAAATTCAAAAAATATAAAACCTTGGAAACCTAGCTTTGTTTGTGCAAAAGATCATGTGTGCCAAAATTGAGGTAATTTGGAGGTGGTCGAAAAAATCACCGCATTCCGGAGGGACCATTGATGTGCAGGAGAGTTCGTGGCCACAGAAGATCCCGTAGCCCTTTCTGGAGACAGGACAGCGACGGAATCCGAGGCAGATTAGCCTGCAGCAGCCAGTTTCGGGCGGTCCTGATCTTCTGTGGCAGCGGGCCGAGGCGTTGGTGAGAGTGGAGCCGCTGAAGATCCAGGGCGGCTCGCAGACTCATCATGAGCCCATGATGCTGCAGGCCCACTGGAGTCAGGGGCTATCTCCACGCCCGCCTGGCAAATGGCGGGGCGCCGCTAGTAGCACACGGGCTGGACCGCAAAGCGCGTGCGTCCCTGACCAGATTGGTGCGGGCCGGAGGGCGCGCCTCGCCCGGTCCGAGGTGGCCGCGTGTCGAGCGGCGGGTCGGAGGCGCGCGTGCAGCCGACCGCAGCTGGCGCGTCTGGTCGATCTGCCGCGGATCCGCAGCTGTCACCTGGCGCTGATCCCGAAGACGATTGCCTGGGCCTCTGCGACAGAAATCCCGAGGAGGATATGTTCCCCACGCCGCGGCACACGCGATATAACTCGCCCGAAACGATTTCTTCACCAGTTTCTTCGCCGTTTTCATTGTTTTGTTCGCCTGGCTCCCCTGTAGCATGGTGAGTTGTACATGCAGATACAAACACACTATGATAAGAAGTCGCAAGCAGTTTTCCTTGCACTCTACGTGGAGGATATATAGAATGAGTATGATTCATCATCTGTATTCATCCTGTATATTCTTCAATTGGAGAGCATGGATGACTACTATATTTTTCGGATTTATCAGGCTTTTATTTTGTTTTCAGGAGCGAAATATAATTCCTCCATTACATCTATTTCCAAATTTTATCGTGCAACATAAAGAAGCTACACGATGGCCACGAAGAAACCATGATTCTTGAAGTTGCACTCGAAAAACCCAAATATAAAATGCAAAAAAAATACCCCAAACTAATACTGTTACAAGGGAGTGGACAACCAAATAGCTGAGTCATACATTATGAGGAAGTCACTAACTGACAGAATGAAGTATTTTAGAGAAAAGGTCACACGATACTAGACATTGACGACAATGCACACGCCAACATCAGGTTGATCATCGACGTACTTGCTATCCGACGGTGCGCACAATGTTGTAGCTATCATAGTTCTTCTTTGAGATCCTACACATAAGGATATTATTAATGCCATGGAATATATTTGGACACATTAAAACATTAAATTACGGCATATTAGGTACCTCTATCAATTTGGCGCACGTACGTCGATTGTGACCATCTGCCTCATGACAATAGCTACATCTACCCTTTGTTCTGGTTTTCTTCATCTTTGCCTGTAGCCTTTTCTTCGGAGCACCTCGGCCTGGCACATGCACGGGATCCAGAACCTTTTCGAAACCTTCACCATCAAGGTTAGCCGATTGTGGCATCAACGGGCCAAACCTAATGCTGTTACCCTGACCATTAGTTGATCCCTTGCTATCAGCTTGTTCACTTGTTGATCCCTTGCAAACATCTTGTCCTTCCAAAACCCTTTTTAGATGCTGAAACGCCTCATCAGAGTGGCATGCCTTGAAACATGCTGCGTGACTAAAATTCCTTAGCTTACGGTACCTTTGTAGGGCTGCAGAGTATGCATACATCTCGCTCTTTCTGGTCGGTGTGAATGCACATTTTGCACTCATTGTCCACCTAGTGGGAACACAACACCTGGGCAGTGTTTCTTCTTGTAAAATTCCCAATATGTAAAATATGTGGGAACATGGTCCAATTTGCGGCAAGAACAACTGATACTGCGAAGCACACCTTCCTTCGTCTCCGTGCGCACTTCGATCTTTTTATCCATTCTTTCCTTCTTAGACACAACGTATGTGGTAACCTCTGCTGCATCAAGTACCTCTCTGATCTCACATTTTATGATAGCATCTATGCTCCATAAGACCAACTTAAACACAGCAGGATTGAAAACTTTCACGGCATGTTTCTGAAGAACTGAAGCATTTTCCTCTGTGAACGGAACAGACTGTAAGGCCTCGACGTCTTGGAGAGCCTCATTCAAGCGTCGCGACGCAAGGCAACGCTCATAGTGCTCTAGCATTTGAAACAACGTCATCTTAGCCTCAAGATGCGTATGTAGCACCGAGTTTAAACTCTCACTCCGCTGATTGCTGCTCAATCCTAGGAAACAACGGCCCTCAAGATATGGAGCACACCACAGTTTGCTCATCTTATACATCTGATGCAGCCAGGAGTCCTCAGTTGTTACTTTATTCCGTTGTAAGAAGTGTAACCATTTTCTCTCATGCTCTTCAATGGAAGATGTATCATATATGAAAGATCGGAATTCCTCCTTTACCGCGTCATCATGCAGATGGCGTACAATGTTCTGCTGAATGTGCCATATACAGAGCCTATGGTTTCAGTCAGGCCACACCACCCTGATTGCTCTCTGCATTGCAAGGTCCCCATCCGTGATCACAGATATAGGATGCTTC
The DNA here is from genome assembly GCF_018294505.1 of Triticum aestivum. NCBI lineage: Eukaryota > Viridiplantae > Streptophyta > Magnoliopsida > Poales > Poaceae > Triticum > Triticum aestivum. The sequence continues at coordinate 9,679,550 of NC_057814.1, forward strand.
TGTCCCATAGCATCAGAAAAGGTCCGTAACATCCACTCGTATGCCTGGCTTGTTTCATGTGAAATGATAGCACATGCAAAAAATAACGGTGCTGCGGTGATGATTCAACCCGACAAACGGCACAAATGGCAGATTGTACTTATTGGTTTTGTATGTGCTATCAAAAACAATAACGTCTCCGAAAGCCTCGTAGTCAAGTCGGGATTGACTATCAGACCAGAACAGTCCCTTCAGATGGCCAGCTTCATCAACCAAGTACCTGAAGAAAAAAATCTGAATCTTGCTCTTGCCTCGCCGCCATGTGATTGATCACCGTTTGAGCATCCCCGGAAGAAATTGTTTCCTGCTTGTTAGCATGGCAGAAATTGTAAATGTCCCTCATAATGCATCCAACCTCATCATATCCACCGTATTGCATGCACATAATATCCATAATATGGTGTTTTCTGATCCCAAATTTTTCCATGTCTGCAATGTCCGCTTTCTGCTCATCGCTAATTCTTCTGTGTGAACGCAAAAGACAGGACAGATCCCGTGGGGCTAGAGGATGGTTGTGTTCATCGACGAAATCCTTGACAAACCACTGACCTGTTTCCTCTTGTCTTGCAATCACCAATTTAGCTTTACACCCTACATGAGTTATACTCCGTGGCCTCCTCTTTCTATCTTCCATCTTCCTCTTCATGTGCTTCTCTTCACGAACCCCTTCACGACTACACACAAATTTCTTTAAAATTATATGGCAGTTGGATCCATCCCACTCGACATAGCTTCTCCGGACACTAAAACCTTTCTCAAGACCATATTTGTTATAGAATGTATAACCTTCATCCTCACTATTAAACATCTTGTTGGAATATGATAGTACTCCATCATTGAGTCGTGACTTACGTCCGCCATGTCTTCCTGCATCACAATTCGGACGAATAAAAATCTGAAAGGACAGACATAAATGCATGCAAAACCCGAAATCTTGCGTGGAATTTTAAACTTTGCTCCTTGTACATGTTATGGCAAGCGATCATAAACGTCCATAAACTGGGTCCCCTGTAAACTAGTGAAGTGACCATGGATGATGAAAAATTCTAAATTGAATTGCATGCACTAGGGAAACCTAAATCGATGATGACTAAACAAATCTAAGTAGGAAGTGCAGGCTACGAATCAAAGTAAGTTGAGATTCGGGCGATTCATACCTTAAGATGCAAGTCTGGAAGCGATGGGATCAGCGGGGGGCTTTCTCCTACCGCCGCCGTCGCCGCCGACACTGCCGCCGCAGATGTCACGCCTTATTCTTCTTCCTGCCGCCGACCACGTCTTTTATAGTGAAGGGGACGAGAACGACGCCGACGACGATGAATTGGTTCCTCTCGCCGGGCTCGTCGGACAGAAGGAAGAGGACGAGAAGGAGGACTTCACCGAGCTACTAGATCTAGACGTGGTTCTGGTCGTGGACGCGATCGGTTGAATTTTTTTTACCCTGGACCATTATGCCCTTCTCTAATTAAACTAATTAAGTTAATTCATTCTTAATCCCCCACCAGATCGGACGGCTAATAAAAATCGGAGGGGTGAGTACTCAAAAGTACTCCCAGTACTGCCCCAATCACCGTAAAGGAGCTCGTATAATTTTTTTCCTAGTTTCTTGGATCCATAGTGGACTTCTTTATCTCTCCCTTTCCAGATAGCGTCGATAGACTAATTAAACGAGAACACAAGAGAATACAAGCATTTACCTGACTGAGAGCTTGCATGCAGGCAGCATTCAGGAGCCCTCCAGACAAGACCTTTCCTACGTGAAATGGCAGCAAGGATTCAACATCTGTAATAACTACAGAAGGGAAGCTGGGAGCACTGCTCATCATACATATATTTGTAACTTGTCGCAGGCGGCAACAAGGCATGCGAGCATACGGACACCTCTTTTCAGGTGCTTGTTCTTGACAGTCTAGCCAAAAATTTCCTACTTTGTTTATGTTCATTTTTACCTAACGTCTTTTAGATATCCTAGCTGCATCTGTGGTGTGTGTATGGAGTTAATCTAATGCATGTTGTTCTTAACTAGTAGTATGAAGTCTGCTTACTCCTCAGCTACCGTGCAATTTACACGTGACTGCCGAGAACAGTTTATGAGTGGTAAAATCGTCAAAAAAATTAAATTTGCTTAGATGCATGAGTTTCTGCTACTCATTTTTTGGATTGATGCTTCTGTTCAATCGTGAGCAGTTCGCACGTTTTAAGCCTGCACAATGGGGTAGTCGGTTGGCACCGTGGCCCGTCTTGGATTATAATGCCTCTGAACATTGCAATTTCGCAAACTTTTGAGCATCTCTGCCATACTTTTCATTTGCTGGAGCACCTTTTTGTTTGGTCGGCCATCATCGAGAGCAGGTAGAGGCGCAGAGCGCCTTTGTGGTAGAAGTTCCTTTGAGAATTGAGAGAAGAACTGACATGTTTTCTTTTAGAGAAAATAATTGACATGTTACAGTAGATTAATTACAGTCCAACCCAATCAAGTCCAAGAGAGTTTTGAACTAAACATAGATTTTAGTATGCCCTTTAGAATTACAAACAGGGGGGAAATGATGGAAAAAAGAAAACAACAAGAGGCAGAATCTATTTTCTCGATTCCCCTGCATATTTAAGTTCACTGCTCTGTTTCTACTTTTGTGTGATCTCTTCTTCTTGTCTTGTCCTTGCTGTGATCTCAACCACGGCTGGGTTCATTTCAAAGAAGGCTCAAAAGGACATCCCCTCTTTTCCATTCAAGGTGGCTAACAAAACAGTTCTGATTGGGGCAGCATGCAGGTGAAGAAGTCAAATACACTAGACTTAATATTTACAGAGATAGCCAGAGTGTTGTAGGGTTGGTTGGCGGACATGCGATTTCCTGAAACTGCATCGTTAACCCGGTTGAATGGCGTTTTCACAAACTGAAACTTTGCTTTTATGATCTGCATTTGGATCACCGCTGTTTGTAACAAGTGACCAACATCTGCAACTGTTTTATATCCATAAAGAGCTGCCCATTCTTTTGTCAGTCTGAATATTTGCCACAGCGAGCAGAGGATTGAATCCCAGGTAGTACCATATATCATCTTGGCCTGATTTGTTTTGGTTTTTTCCTACCTGTGTAGTAGTTTTTTTCATCTCCTTGTTTGGATACAAAGTGGAATCCTCTAGAAAAGACCTTCCCTGCATGAAATGGCAGCAAAGTTTCACAACAGTAACAGCTACAGAATGTAAGCCGGGAAAACTGCTCATCATATATATGCCAAACTTGTTGCAGGCGGTAACAAAAAAGGCAGGCAGGCAGACGGATACCTCTTTTCTGGGCCTGGGAAGAGCGTCGCACACTCCAGGTACCACCCGACCGCCTTGAGAAATATTATTACGACAGAAGAAGATCGTGTGTTCTCTGAAAAAAAAACTTCTTTGGACTATGCAGCAGACTTCCAGATACTTCGGCATGGTTAACCTCAAGAGATGTCTTCAGGAGGAGTGCCGAATCTCTCCCCAGAAAAAAAAGGAGAAGTAAGGAATCTGCCTAACATGTTTATGTGGTCTAAATTGTTAGAAGGGAGAGAGGGGTTTGGTGGAATAGTTCGATGTATTGCTTGAGCCTCGTGGGCATATATATATAGAAGTACATGATCAACTTGGAGTACAAGACAAGCCAGAATAATTCCTAGTCTATCTTATGTTTCCTAGCTAATCACGATACTCAACATCCCCCGCAGTCATAACGGTAGAGACGCAGACGGTGAGACTGGAGAAGAATCCGAATGCAAGCCGACAGACACCCCCCCCCCCCCCCACAGTCGTAACGGTCGATGCATCGCGGAGTCGTGGCTGGAGTGGAAACCGACGAGATTGCTCAAGCAGGCGGTAGCCCTTTGTGTCCTTTGTCGATGTAGCCGAGAGCGTAGGGTGGTGGAGCCGTGGTCGAGGTAGCCGTGCGAAGAATGCCATGGTCGATGTCGAGTCGGGGTGGCCGGTGTCGAGAAAGTCGCCGTGGAGCCGCGGGCGCAAGAGGGCGCCGAGTTAGCATGGGCGCAGTGGTGTCGAAGTAGGGGTGCGCCGAGAAGAAAATGTTGTTGACGACGCGTCGCGGCGGGTTTGCCAAGCCCGGGGACACATCGTGGACGAAGGCACGCACCGGTGTTGCCACCACCGGGCATGCGTAGACGGACGAAGACGAAGTTGACGAAGCTCCGACTAGGCTTGCCAGGCCCGGGGACACGTCGTGGATGAAGACACGCATCGGTGTTGCCAGCACCGGGCATGCGTAGACGAGGGACCTGCACGAGCTGTACGCCATGTTGGAGAAGTCGGAGGGGCCAGCAGAGAAAAACTCGACGACGATTGCGGCGTCCATTGGCACGGGGCCGATATCACAAACGGTGGTCGGAGTAGACGAAGTGGTCGGGATAGATGACGGCGACGCTGGCGACGGGCTGGTGCTTGGACGAAGACGAAGGTGGTGGACGGGCGGCGGCGGCTACGAAGGTAGCGTCGGCGGCGGCCAAAGAAGAGCGGCGACGGCGGCCTGACGGCGGCGGCGGCTTGGTTAGGAGTGCGGCGGCGGTGCTCGAAGTAGGCGAAGAACCCTGACAGCGTGACGAAGACCCGCGCAGACGGTGGCATTCCCGCGCCATGGGAGACAGCGTGGCGCATACCGCGCGAGGTCGACACGCGATGACGGCGGAGTGGACCGCGGGCCGCGGCGCTACGGCCCGAAGGGGCGACGCAACGACGGCAGGCGGGTCGGGGCGGCGGCGGGAAGACCTTGGGGCGGCGGCGGGGACTGCGACGCTGCGGCCCGAAGGGGCGACACAACGACGGTTCACGAGTCGGTGCAGCCGCGTGGACGGCCTCGGGGCGGCAGGGACCGTGTATCGCGGCACTACGGCCCAAAGGGGCGACGCAGCAGCGACGCACGAGTCGATGCAGCTGCGAGAGAACCACGGGGCGGCGGCGCTGCGGCCCGACGGGGCGACGCAGCGGCAGCCCGATGCTCGATCGGCGGAGAGGCGCGCGGTACTAAGGACAATCTTCACGGGACCTACGGAGGCGCGCGTCACCAAGGGGCCAGGTCGGTCTCGCGGCATAGAGGAGGCGGATCGCGGTGGCGAGCGGGTGATCAAGCCGATCATGCGCGAGGTCGGGGACGCCGCTCGGTGAGGAGTGGTGGCGGCGGAGTCCGGAATGAGGCCGGCGACGACGGACGGCGTGGGACGTCGTGCGGACGAGCTTCTCAGCACCGGCACCCGGGCTGCCAAAGCAGCGGCGGTGCCCGGGCAGCGAGGCCCGAGCGACCAACGTAGCAGCGGGGCCCGAGCTGAGGTAGCCGACGAGTCTGACGCAATCAGCCCGACGCAGTCGAGGACGAGGCCGGTGAGGTAGACCACCGGGCTGCCGTGCAGACACGGCGGAGGCGGGTGACGTGGATTGATAGGCGGGCCAGCGCGTGAGCGATGGCTATGATTGGCCGTCTCATGGCGCGAGGCCGCCGGGTCGGGGCGATGCAGGTGTCCCGGTCGAAGCAGGGCGGTGACGACCGGCGCAGGGCGACGGGCGGACCGACGCGCGGATGGCGGCTGGCCCGGACGGGCGCCTCGGCGCGCGTGACCGCCGGGTCGAAGGAGAGGCCGGCTTGTCGCGCCGGGGTCGGAGTAGAGGCGCACGGGGGGTCGACGGCGGCGGCGGGCGACGCAAACCAATCAAGATTAGATCGGAAAACCAAAAAGAAAAACGCCGATCAAAACGACCGGCGAGAGAGCGAAAAAACCCGGAGCAAGGGCTCTGGAAAAGGACTCTCTAGAGCAGCCGGCCAACACAGCCGGCGGACGAACCCTAGGTACGGGCGGCGCGGCCCCCGGCGTCGGTCATGGAGGCCGACCGTCCCGGGGGCGGCACGCGGGTGCGGAAGCGACGGCGGCTAGGGTTTAGGATCGACTTGCGATAGATACCATGTTAGAAGGGAGAGAGGGGTTTGGTGGAATAGTTCGATGTATTGCTTGAGCCTCGTGGGCATAATCAACTTGGAGTACAAGACAAGACAGAATAATTCCTAGTCTATTTCCTAGCTAATCACGATACTCAACATAAATAAAGCTGAGCTGGGAGTTTTCTTATGTTCATTGTTACTTACTTAATTGTCTCTAGACAGTGTAGCCAAATTTGCCTCCTCTGTATTGTATTGTGCAGTGTACGCCTGATCATCTCATAAATTCACTAGCAGAGCATTTTTGTGGATGCAGGGCGGCCTATTTGGCGGAACAAATGTAGCATGTAAATGATGAACCGGTGCAAGTTCATGCTACTAAAACATGCAAAGTGCAACTTTTTAGTGGTTCATATTTAGTGCTGCAATTTTCAACGAGCGTGGTTGGCCTGATAACGGAGAGTTGCGTCCACTGCCAGTTGACCCGGTGTATCATGGAATCATGTGCGTGCGTACATGAAGGGTGGCGGCCAAAAAAAAACATCTTCTTCAGTCTTTTTCAGGTGTAGTTTTGTTAACTTCCAAATCAGAAAAATCGACAGCCAAAAAGGAGAGGGAGTGAGAGGGCAGGAAACTCAATTTTATTGTCCTAAATAAATAGCATCAGCGTCCACTGATGTAAAAAAGGCAAGCATTTTAAACAAGCAAGCTGGCATTACTGAATTATGATAAACTTCAAAGGACATCGCTAATCCTATTCACAAGTTCAGATATGTTGTCATTCCATCAGCATAACTGAACGACATCACAAGTCTGTCCTTTCTTTTTTTCCGATGAAGATCATATGTCTGTCTGCCGGCCGGCCTACTCTGTGCTGCAATGAAGCACCAATCCCAGTATGGAGAAGAACATTCTTGCTGCTGCTCTGAAAATGAACCAAAAAAAAAACACTAGTCTGCTGCAAATGAAGCACCACTTCCAGTCTGGAGAACAACATTCTTGTTGCTGCTCTGAAAATGAACAAAATATTCAGGTGCTGTGAAACCACATATCACACGCCCCTGTCGCAGTGGATTGCTAAGCTGGTTGTGGATTCCCTGATCTGAACCGAAGCAAATCCACCACACACACGCATGATCTATGCAGCACCCCCTTGGACCTAATCGTCTCTAACCTAAACTCTCCCGACAAGCCCTTCCGCCCTACAATCACCGCGCCGTCGGCGTCCCCACGCCCCAAGAGCGCCGCTCGTCGAGCCCCCGCATGCATACCCCTAAATTTTACCGAAACTTAGCATTTCAGCTCGATTTTGGGGCAGGTGTGAAAAAACATGAGCGCAGTGCCTCAGTCGATGCTCTCAATCGCCGCCATGCGCGCCTCCACTTCCAGTTGTCGCCATGGCTTTGCCGTTCAGGATGCTCACCGCTGCATTGCCTCTCGCATCACCTAGATTTGACGCCTCTACTGTGATGTAGGTGGAGCCGTGAGGGTGAGGCACCGCATGGTTGCGATGCGGTCGAGCCAATGAGACTATCCCGATAGACACGTGAGAGACGCCAGCGCCGCATGATCAAACTTGATCGGACAACTCACTGGGAGGTTTGCGCTAGCTAGAAATCAGTCGGTCTAAGTGAAAGTTTTCCTTTCTTTATTTTCCTAAAAAGGAAGAATCATGTTCGGAAAAAGGTAAATTCTGAAAATTGTGACTCCTTTACAAATATACCTTTTTTATGTTTGTATATGTACGACTATGCAATCAAAGCATCCCCATTTCCTCTTCCTCTAGTTTAGTCTAGAAAAAAGGGGGTCCAGCGGCCGTGTTGTTGTTCCCCACTGTCCTTCGAGAAGGGAAGCGCCACCGGTCACATCCCCGTTAGCCGCCGGCGCCCGTCGCCGCCGTAAACCAAACGAAGGTACTTTTCTCACTCACCACAGCAGGAGCATCACCACCGAGTTGATTTTCTTCGGCCAGATCCATGATTTCCTCTCTCCATTTGCAGATCTGACCTGACCGTGTCCCCTGCCTAGCCCTTCCTCTTCCGCTCCATGGAGGAGGCGGAGAAGGGGGAGATCTTCAAGATGAACACCAAGCCGAGCTCCATGAAGGAGGCGGAGAAGGAACACCAAGTTGAGGCTGGATAACCATGTGGAGGCGACGGCAGAGGCGGCCGGCCTATTCACCGACGACATCATCCTAGAGATCCTCTCCCACCTCCCGGCCAGATCCGTCCACCGCTTCAAGTGCATCTCCGTGTCCTGGCGCAACCTCATCGCCGACCCCGCCAACCGCAAGAAGCTCCCCCAAACCCTCGCTGGCTTCCTCTACTTCACCACCGACGACAGCGGGCATCACCACCACTTCGCCAGCGTCTCCGGCGGGGCAGCCCTGTTCGACCCTTCCCTCCCTTACCTGCAACCTAACAAGTACAAGGACATGACCCAGGTAGACGCCTGCAATGGCCTCCTTCTCTACCGCGGCAACAACAACAAGTTGGTCGCTTGGAATTGGGCAAAGGACGATTTCCGTTTTGTCGTGTGCAATCCGGTCACCGGGAGGTGGGTAGAGCTGCCCCCTTCACCGCAGTCACCGGAAAACAGATTTAGCTGTATTGCATGTCTGGCTTTTGATCCCGCAGTCTCATCCCATTTCTACGTTCTTCAATTCAAGCAGACCTTTCAGGGATCTTACATCACAGCAGTGAACATCTACTCGTCGCGGACAAGAGCCTGGACTCGCAGGGATATTGGGATGGTTGAGAAAGTGGTGCTGTTCTATCTTACTAGATGTGTATTTGTTGGCGGTATGATGTATCTGATGGGCATCCATAAAGGCATTAATGAAGAGAATGTGCTGGTGGGTGTGGACATGGAGGTTTTTATTTTTATTTTTCCAAACATACTAATAGCGCACCAGGGCACAGTGCACCATTACTAGTTCTAACTAGTAATGGCGCATCAGCCACATAGTGCGCCACTACAATATTTTTTTTATTTTTTATTTTTTTGCAAAACTACTAATGGCGCACCAGGGACAGTGCGCCATGGCGCACTGTTCCACGGTGCGCCATTAGTGTATATTTCATGGACACTTGATCTCGATCCCCCTCCATCTCGATCGCTATCCCACCTCGCCAGATCCGGTCCCCCTCGCGGCCGAGCACCCCCCGCACCCTCTACCCCGCTCCACCGGCCGCCGCCGCCGACCCCCCGCACCCTCCCCCGCTCCAACCGCCGCCTTCGACCCATCGCACCCTTCCCTGCTCGACCGCCGCCGACAACCCACCGCACCCTCCCCCGCTCCACCGCCGCCGACGACCCACCACACCCTAGCTCCCCTGCTCCACCGCCGCCGACGACCCACCGCACCCTCCCCGGCCCGCTCCACCGCCGCCGCCGACCCCCCGCACCCTCCCCGGCCCGCTCCACCGCCGCCGACGACCCCCCGCACCCTCCCGGGCCCGCTCCACCATCACAAATGAATGCAACTAAAATTGCAAAAAAAACAAATTTGATTATATTTTCAAATAACAAATTTGATGATATTTTCAAATAATAAATTTGATGATATTTTTTCATATTCATAAATATTTTCAAATAACAAATTTGATGATATTTTTAAAAAAATTATTACTGTATTTGTAAAAAATTATTACTGTTTCATATTCATATTCATTTTCTAAAAAATTATTAGATGCAACAAAAAATAATAATAATAAAAATTACTTATGGCGCACCTCTGGCTGGTGCGCCATTGCTACATAAATTTTTTTTACTAATGGCGCACGCGTCGTGGGTGCGCTATTGCTATGTAAAAAAAACATTCTAATGGTGCACCACTTCGGGGTGCGCCATTAGTAAGTTTTCCCCCTTAGCTAATTCCTCTCTCTCCCTCGCCAGTCCACCCGCGCGCTCACCGGCCTGACCCACGACGCCGCCGCCCCGACCCCCGCCGCCCCCGCACCCCCCACCACTGCAGCTCCCCCGCGCCGCCGCCCCCGCGCCCCCCACCACTGCAGCTCCCCCGCGCCGCCGCCCCCGCGTCTACCCGCCGCCCCACCTCGTCTTCCACGCGCCAAATCGAGCGGCGGCCAGGTAAATCCTTCCTGACCCGCCGGCGTCCACCTCGACCTCCCTCCTCCCCTCCTCCCCTCCTGACTCCTCCACCTTCCCTTCTCTCTGCAGGATCGGACGAACTCATCATCGAGCAGAATCGGGGTGAGCTCCAGCCCTACCCACCTGCGTCCAGCGCAGGTATGCTCATCCCCTTCCCGCCCCTCTGGCTGCCGGCGTCCGCCCTCCCTCTCCCCTGTCCCCCATCTCTGATTGGCAGTGGTTATGTTGATGAATATAAGTGGTGGTTATTTCAGTGTTTATTTCAGTGAATATAAGTGGTTATGTTGCAAAATCTTCTACTTTGTAACAAAGCTCAAGTGTTTCCAACACATATTTCATATGAGGTTGCATCTGTGTCAACAGTCAAGTTCAGCACTTTCATATGGTATCTCCAGTTCTGAAAAGTAGATTCATATTGTATCTCAAGCAAGTCTCATTTCTCATTATCATAAGGAGTATAGGCAATATTTACTGTCCGAATCAGAACCTATAATGCCGACATCAATTTTTTAGTTTATGTTCCAGCTTGACAGTTTGTTTGTTGAAAGCAGTGATGTTGTTAGTTTAAAGGGAGAAAGCTGCAGATAATTAATGTAGAAGTGAAGGGTGGTGTCACTGCAGATCGGAGCAGTTCGCTCCTCACACAAATTCAGATGGTCTGCAAGGCCATAACACTGAGCATGGTTCTTGTTTTTAGTAGAAGCTCTATACACACAGTCTCCCAAAAGCTTAGCAAATCAGTCAGTGTAGATGCCATGGTTAGCTAGAGACAATGGAGTAGACAGAACAGAGACATATAGTCAAGCCTCTTGAGAGGCTGGAATGATATCAGTGGCAATTAATTTGGCTTTACTGAAAACCTTACAGAAACTAAATTCAGTTAGCTGGGTCATCTTCCACTTGAGAGGCTGGAATGATATCAGTGGCAATTATTTCCTATGATATAATGCAGCAGTAGTAGTAGTATATTGTGCTTAGGGCATGAATCATATGCAACAGTAGTAGTAGTATGTGATGAGGTTGGAGATTATGACCCCCAAACTAAATCTCCTAGGACCACAAATCATTCCATCTCATCCATATAATGCTTACCAAAGGCACATAAACTGCCAAAACTGAAAGAAATTGGAGTGTTGAAGATATGCTAGTGCTGAATTTTAGTAGTAGACTAAAATAAATTTTAGAATGACTGAATGTATGCAGCCTGCAGTAGTGTAGCTGTACCAAAATCACATCTGCCCTAATGTATGCAGTCATGTCTTTATGCCATTCTGACTTGTCCACTGGGACTTCTCTCCTGTGATGTCTGTTTTGTTTCTGCAAAAACCCATTCAGTACTGTGGGACTGTGGATCATTAGCAGAGCTGCTTTTTGTCCATATGAAAGCAGAGGACCATATGGTCTGTGGCCTTTTCATCCATATGAAAGTAGAGGCACATTGTGGTGCTAGTTTGCTGGGTTTTGTCTCCGACCATCGTGTCGTGATGATTTTGCAGGTACCCCGAAAGGCCCTTGAGTTTGCCGGAATCGATTAACTTTCGTTCCGGCAAATTCGGGTACTCCATATGTCCTATTTTCAGCAAAGGTCATGCTGAAATTTTCCGTGAATTTTAGCATGACTTTGCTAAAAATAGGACATATGGGGCACTTCCGACTAATGCATGGGCCGGGGTATCTTAGTACTTAATTAAGTAGGATCAACTGCCTTTTGTGTTATACATATAGAAGTGTGATATCTACTCATAGTTATTACTAATGTCAGTTGCTCGTCATCGATAAACCCTAATATGGTAGGATGACCTACTAAAAAAGCCCATACCACATATTCTATTTGGATGGGCGTGTTTTCACCACACTGTGGATTATCTTATTGGACCCAACAGAGATGATGTAGTTTTGAATTATGAACATAGGAAATGTCGTCATCAGACGACGAAAGTCTCCCGGGGGAGTGCGACTGGTGCCACGACGGTCGAGGTCTCTGCGACAGGCCTCACCTGGACGATGATCGGCGCTTCAGCATTAAGCTCGAGGAGACCTTCGAAATTGAAACGGTACGCAACGACGACAAGTGTTTTTTTCATAATTAAGCATGACTTCAACTATTTCAACGTGTAATTTCATCTTTTACAATTCAAGTATAGTTTATCCTATGCCATGCAAGACGCTATGTCTTGGAGAGTATGGATTTTGAAGATCATGAAAATTTTGAAACGAAGAAAATTCACCTAAGGACACATCATGATGTGGATTTTGAAGTAAATCTGTATAATGCTGAGAGCGTAACCCATTTTGGTTGCAAAAATTGGGAAGCATTTTGCAAGATGTATGGTTTTGATGAGGGTATGCTTGTCACCATGGATCTTGGTGATCCTGGCATCGACCAAGACAATATGGACATTTGGGTCCTTGTTGATACGCCTCCAGTTCTACCGCTATGTGAGTTTGTCAAACATAGTTAATTATTAACTAATCTATATTGTTTATTTCAAAATAGTTGACAACTTATTTCCATTGACAGCTTATTTTGATTGTTCTTGAGAATTCGTAGGAAAATGGTAGACAAAACCCACTACACCGATGGCTCTGAGTTAACTTATCAGGAGAAAAATCATCTGGTCGGATTTTGTACTGATCTTGAGAATTACAATATCTACAATCAAACTCCTCAACATTATGGTCAATACGTGCCACTAGTGCATGTGTTGAACTACGGTAACTACCATGGAGATACCCTGGTAAGATTTTTTACTATTACGACATCCGTGCATCTTTTGCATACTTCTAAAACTAGTACATCATTGCTAACTATGAAGTTATTACTATGTTTTTCAACAGAGAATCCCAGAGGATTGTGTGCCTCATTTGATGTATCAGAATGGCAGCCTTCAAGTTTCGAACTTATATCCAGGTCATCCTACGAATCTCAACTGTCCATACCGGATTTCTAGAAGAAGTGGAGACATGCTAATCAGAGAATGGAAAAAATGTATGGACAGTCGTAAGGAGGTTCTTGAAAGCAAAAGGAAGCGCCGCGCAAGAATTGGAGACAGGATGATCTCCATTCTCCATAATGGAGAGTCAGGGTCTATATTGTTTTATGCTATTTTACCTTAAATAGGGTATTTTAGGTCCTTAATAACGAGTAGAAGTTGTATGATGATGATTAGTAGGACTTGTTAGGATTAGTATTACTTTCGACAAACTCGCTACTCGCGGTCTCGAGACTTGTAATGTTCTATCTTTGTTCGGTCTTTTGAATTCGGAGACTTATATGATGAATTGTATTCGGAGACCAATCTTCTATTGTATTCGATGAATCTGCTATTGCTGTGTGGTGCTGTTTATATTCTGTCCAATAATATATTTTGTAATCTGTGCAAATATCAGAAAAGAAAAAAAAATCCCTAATATACATACTAATGGCGCATCACCCAAACGTGCGCCATTAGTATGCCAAAGGATACTAATGGCGCATCACCCAGCAGTGCGCCATTAGTATGGCGAAGCACATGCCCACTGGGAGGCATACTAATGGCGCACCGTGGCCTATACTAATGGCGCACTGGCAGTGCGCCATTAGTAAAAAATACTAGTGGCGTGGTACTAGTGGCGCACCAGTAGTGCGCCATTAGTAGGCAAAACTGGTGCGCCACTAGTAGGCCTTTTCCTAGTAGTGACAGTTCAGGAGTTGGCACGCTTGGATCATCGCAGGGGTGCTTACACTTTGCTATAGCTTCTTCCATTGATAATATTGAACTCTGGTGCCTCAAGGATTGTGACAGTAAAGAATTGGTCCTGAAGAATACCGCCAGCGTCAATAAGCTTACGAGCATGACTAGGAAGTGGTATAGTGTGGCTGAGATTCATCCAGATTGTGACACCATTTTCCTGGTTTCATGGGAAGGTGATGCCTTGGCAGCTACGATATGCAACATCAGAAAGTTGGTTGTATCCTTAATGTTGAGATAAACATAGGACAACGGCAGCGGTTTCTATCCTATGTTCCTCTGTTTTTAGAGTCATTAGCAGATGCAGATGGGCAGTAGTGTGACCTCTAAAAATTGGATCTTTTGTCAGCTGAAGTACTTGTTTGTGTACCTCTGAATCTGCTTGAATCATGCCGCCCAATTTGCTGGTGCTTGCACTCCCATTTGGTTGATTTCCAGTTCAGAACAATGCCTGGTAAACCTATAGATTAAGCATAATGTCATTTCCGAAGAACATTGTTACCCATGTTCTTGTTTACCTAGCACTGGTTGTTGTTCTGGACATGTATTAGTTCCATGGGGCTATGTTATTACTGTAATCAGCCTTCTTGTCCATAATAATCAATTATTATGATTATCCCAAATCCTAGTGCAGATTGTCAACCTCTTAGTGTACTACTAAAAGTTTCAACCTGTGCAATGTCTAGTTGACCTTATTCATTCAGTATTTTAGTAAAACACTGCCTTTGAGCAAGTTCCTTTTATATATGTTTTCTATAGCTAATGAATTCAGTAGAGCCTTGGTTCTGTTAATCCCAGAGAAATTGCATCAATGCCAGTAAAAAAAAAATTAACATTGGAATCTTTGACGAAAAGTTTTCCTACTGGGTGTATGCACGTTTCGTCCGTTTTTGTTGTTTCAGATGATAAACCGAAGGTATGTAGCATATAAGCTTGTGTTTCGCATATCCAAATAGGATTTTGGCAGGTCCCAGGACATGTCATTTACTATTTTACGAATGTAGTGACCCTAACATATAGGCTTGTCTGTTGGTTTGGACGCTTAGCGTTGTGCGCTCTTAGAAGCCATATATATTGAAGCCCTGGCATTGCGGTGTCGATGTGCCTTGTGGCTGTATGCATCGAACTATACGTGGAAGGAAGAGAAATCGCTGTGTACATCGCCAGACTCCAAAATTCTGTCAAAAAATGAAAATCATAATGTCAGTATAATGCTGATACTGCACAACCATGGAAACCTACAAGGTAGGAAAAATTAAGCAAATCATCATGTTGCCAGTGCTTCATGGTTCGGTAAAGAGGCAAAAAAGCTGCCTGAAGCAAATCGTTCATTCTATAGAGAGGAGGCAAATTGTCAAAGCGTGGTTGCAGCTTCAGAACTGCATACTCTTGTATAATCTCCATGTCTGCTCTAATTTTGGGGGTGCAGTACACCAGTAGCAGTGTAGCAGAAGCAGATCGGACTATTTCAGAGGTTTCTATTTCTGAAGCTGCCCAAGGTATGTGCGTACAAACAACAGCATTTGGTAGCTTCTTTTCTTTGTGTCCTCTGTCTATTCTGCAAAAAACTGCAAGTAATTAAGTATACTAATTAATGGTTAACAGTGGCCAAGCATGCATGAACGAAACATGTTTTCCATGTCGGCAGTATCAAGAAATTTTTAGCTATTGGGTTAGATCGATTCAATTTGCTGTTGTACATTAATCATGAGTCCTGAATGTGTAATGCTACTGTTAATTGTATGTTGAATGGTTTTTTTTTTAGCTAGTACTTGTTCAGTTGAACAATTCATGGTGTATATCTTATTCGATATCACTGATTGGAGGGGATACTAGGTTGTGAAATGGCATTAGCCTGCCAAAAACAATGATAAGTAGCACGTTACATCGCTTGATCTGTCTGGGGAATTCTGGGAAAAGAAATATGGTGGTCTTGTGATAGTATTATAATCACTTCACCCTGAAATGAATTATTACAATAGTACATATAGTAATATCCATCATACCATATCTCCGTGCTAGTCATATATTACAGAGGGGTCCTAGAACGTGTTGGGTATAGAACTAATGGTCCCTGATCCCATGGTTACTTCTGTTGCTCTAGTCACATTTGATGATGCTTATAGAGAAAAAAAATCAGTGATGTGTGGTTTATCAGATGGTTTTTTAGGCCTACAAGATGCTCAATTAAAATTTTGAAGTGGTTAGAAAATAATCTGCTCCATGCTGCAATCGAAGGTCCTTTGGTCTACTGTGGAGCAAACCAGGACTGAGGAGGTGCTGTCTAAGATTTTACTAGGTAAAAGAAGATAATAAGTGTTTGTTTGTAGTTGAGTTTCTGTTCTAGTACTTGTGGATGTTAGTTTTAATCTGCTTTGATTAGTTGGTAGGTGTTGTTCATTACTCCTTGACAGGTACTGTATGTGTATTGGTGGTGGCACCAGTAGCTACTATATCTTCTTTTCATCGGGCACCACTGATTTTAATGAAAAAGCAGGCCCTGTGCCTTTTGTCTATAACATATATAGTATGCAATTTCATTCATTTTTGGTGAAACTTAAAGTTTCATTCTCCGCAATTTACAACAACTTCATTAACAAGTTCTATATTAAGAATTGTATCTGCAATTTCACAGTAAGAGAATGAATGCAACATTATTTCTGTTTGTTTGAGCCACCGGTCCATGCATGCGTGTAAGTTAGTGAAAATGCAACTTTATTTATCAATTGGTTATTTCCCAACCTGTCTTAAGATAATGGGAGTTTTCAGCACTGGGCACGCCTTTTTTTATGATGGGTGTAGTTCTGTAAGCATGGGTTCGTTACTTTGTTTTATGTTTTCTCTGAAATCATTTCAGTGTGGTTATATTATTTCTTGATGGCTTACAGTTTCTAGTATTTTTTCTAGTGGCATGATGAGTATATGATGACAACCAAGACAGAGACTCTGCAGCGTTCCCGACTTCAGATAGGGTCACGAATGCTTCGTCCGTCTAGGGGAATTTTTGATGCTATTCTCACTCCCCTTTCAGGCTTTATTCCTTGTGTTTTCCGTCTTCATTCTTCTGTTATTTTGATTTAGGCGCTTGTAACTGTTAGAAGCATTTAGCAATAAAAAATGCTTAATCCGAGGCACTTGACATTTTGCTATTCAGGT